>NC_069500.1:1396864438-1397064438 GCF_027579735.1 Bombina bombina
CGTGAGGGTGATGAGTGGCTGACTGCCTTCCGGACCTGCTATGGGTTGTTTCAGTACCTTGTGATGCCTTTCGGTCTTTGCAATGCTCCTGCCACATTTCAACGGTTCATTAATGACATCTTCAGGCACCTGTTGGATGTGTGCATGGTGGTTTATTAAGATGACCTCCTTATATACTCAAGAGACCTAGAAGAGCATGTGAAGCATGTCAGTTGGGTTTTAGCACGATTATATACCCATCAACTTTTTGCTAAACCTGAAAAATGCCTCTTCCACATCACAGAACTCTCCTTTCTTGGATATCAAATCACCCCATCCGGTCTTAGGATGGAAGAAAACAAAGTTGATGCTATATTAAATTGGCCTATTCCTACTTCTAAAAAGGACGTTCAACGTTTTTTGGGATTCGCCAATTTTTAGCGAAACTTTATTAAAGGATTCTCAAATATCGTTTAACCTCTCACTTCACTCACTAGTAACCAATCATCTTTTTTATGGAATGAAGAAGCACAAGTTGCATTTGACTTACTCAAGAGATCTTTCACTACTGCACCCATTTTGAATTTTCCCAACCCTGAATTGTCATATATCCTAGAAGTGGATGCTTCTAACTATGCTATTGGAGCCATATTATCTCAACAGGTTACACCCACAGATCCTATTCACCCAGTTGCCTTCTTCTCTAAACTAATGTCTGTACCAGAGAGGAATTACTCCATCGGAGAAAAAGAACTCCTTGTAATCAGGAAGTCATTGGAACACTGGCGTCATCTCCTTGAGGGAACAACTATTCCTATACTCATCTATACTGACCACCGTAATTTGGAATACCTACAATCTAGCAAAACGCTCTCCGCACGCCAACTCAGGTGAAGCTTATATTTTGCTAGATTCAACTTTCACATTACCTACCATCCAGATCCGAAGAATGGGAAGGCTGACACAATTTCTAGATCTTTTAACCATCCTTCTGATGACATGTCTCCCCAAACAATATTGTCTCCAAAACATTTCCTCGGTCTCACACAAATTAATTCTAATGCTATATACTCCTCTCAACAACAAGATCACACAATACCCTTAGATAGGCTTCAGAGGAGCGAAGATGGTTTGTATTATCACAAACAAAGAATATACATTCCACCAACTCTTAGGGAAAAATTAATAGCTGTCACCCAGGCATTAGTAGAACTACGGAACTGATTGGAAGAAATTATTGGTGGCCTAACATGGAGTTATCCATTAAGGAGTATGTTAATTCATGTCATGTTTGTGCGATCCTAAAACCTCAGAAATCTTGTCCATATGGTTTGTTAAGACCCCTTCCGATACCTGACCGTCCATGGAATACGATAGGGATGGATTTCATTGTTGATCTACCACCATCTTCTAATTACAACACCATACTGTTTATTTGCGACCTCCTTACAAAGATGGCACATTTCATCCCCTACAAAAAACTCCCTACTGCTTCACAGACGGCATACCTTTTTATGAAAGAAGTAGTCAGACTATATGGGTTACCTAGCATCATCATTACGGATCGTGGTACACAATTCATGTCAAAGTTTTGGAAAGAACTCTGCTCTATTCTCAAAATAGATCATCGTTGTAGTACTGCCTACCACCCACAGACAAATGGCCAGACCGAGAGGGTTAATCAGTGGTTAGAGAAATATATCTGTTGTTATTGTTCCTTTCATCAAGATCACTGGTCGGATAACTTGTACACCGCAGAGTTTGCCTACAACAACTTACGGAATGCATCCATAAAGTGCTCACCATTTTTTGCTAACTATGGATTCCACCCTGTCTTTCAGATATATTCACAGTCTTGTACCACTTCACCCCATGTAGATGATACCATTAACACACTGTCTGATACCTTCTCTCAACTACAAGACAACATTAAATCAGCTCAACATAGGCAGAAGAAATATTATGATAGTAAAAGAAGAAAGCCACCTAAATACGCTATAGGAGACAAGGTGTTGTTGTCAACCAGACACCTCAAACTGAAAACACCCTGTAAGAAGTTATCCCAACTTTTCATTGGGCCTTTCCTCATCAAAGGACTAGTTAATGAGAACACCGTCATCCTGGACTTGCCACCTACTTATTGTATACATTCAACATTTCATGTATCTCTCCTCAAACCGTACTATCCAACAAGACAACAGTCATCTGACACTAATTTGCCTCAGGTTATCACTGATGAGGAGATTTATGAGATTAAGGCCATGCTGGTTTCTCGTTGGAATAAGGGTACCTTGCAGTATTTGGTGCGCTGGAAAGGGTTCTCTCCTGAGGACGATTCTTGGGAACCATCCTCACATCTTGACGAGTCACGCTTGGTATCACGTTTTCACCACTCTCACCCCGTCAAGCCTGCTCCTCTGGCTGCATGGCAGCCCCTTTGATAGGGGGAGATGTCATGTGATTATTCTGGGACCTTGTCTCTTTAAGAAAAGTCTATAAATTCCCATCATGCCCTTGGCAACATGCCAATATATCTGAGTTTGTGTAGCTCAAGTTCATTCAGAATCTAGCTCCCTACCAAATTCCTTGGCTTCCACATATTGGATACTGTGTTCTACTTAGGACTCCAAGCTATTGCTGTTTAATCTAAAGAACCACCGTAGATAAAATTAAGCTGTTTTCAGGACTCTCAGTGACAAGCAGCCGTAACTTTGATTGCTGCTTCCATCTGCTCTTATCTACCGGTTGGGTTAAGCTGAGCAACATCATTCCAACCTCCCTTGGATTTATTACTACTTTGTTCACCCTGTTCCTAACCGTATTCTTTCCTTTTCAACTACAATTGAATTCTTACCCGTAAGTTGAGAGAAAAACCTTCTGAAATCCTTGGCCGCTCTCCCCGCTGCAGCCTGTCAGCAATCTGATGCTCCGGATTGGACGGCTCTCACACACCTCCATGTGATGTCACAACTCGCTCCGTCAAGCCTACTCAGCGTTCACACTACTGCTCCAGCTGCAGTCCCTGCACCTCGCTGCTCACAAACGATAGCAGCATATGAACTTTCTTATTCTCACCTAACTAAAAGGAATATTCACCTGCTTTGTGATAACAAGTTACTTACATTATTGAACTCTTCCAGTATTGCTACTACAAGTGCCAATCCATCTGGATAAAACAGGAGTGTCCACTTAACCTCCTGTAACCAAATAATCAAGATAACTTCTTGTATTGCTGTATCTCCAATTCTTATATTTTCTCTGCAGTTCAGATCCAAGCACTTCTCTTGCAGCTCTCCTTACTGTACCAAAATACTCCAGCTGCCTTACAGGGTCCTTTGATTTCCAATTTTTAGCTATTAGGAACTTCATACAATTGGGCATTATAAAAAATAATTTAAGGGAAGGTTTGTATTTTATTCTAGGAGGTTTATTCAGTAGCCAAATTAAGGGATCTAGAGGGAATTGGAGTTCCAATATGTCTTCAATCTCAGATTTAACAGATCTCCAAAGATTTTGGATGGCTGTACACCACCACCACCACATGTGGGTCATACCACTATTAACATTGCTGCAGCGTCAGCATTTGTTTTTTGCCTTATGGAATAAGCAATGTATTTGTTGGGGAGTGTAATACCTCCTATGTAGTAGCTTTAGGTTAATTTCTATAGTTGCAGTGGAAATGGAAGTTTTCAGAGTTGATCGAATTATCTTCGTACCTATGTGTTGTGGATTTACTACTCCTATATCTTTTCCCCAGCTTTCCAAGTATGAGATAGGCTGGCCTGGAAATGGGGTAATTAATATTTTATATATCAGCGACAGTGTGTGACGAATCGGGGGGTTTCTGATACATAATTTTTCATAATTGGTTAGTGGTCTGGTCATATAGTTAGATTGAACGTGAGTTGTTATAAAGTTAGGAATTTGTCGGTACGTGAACCAATTAATCAGGCATGTAAAGCCTTGTTGTATTAGTTCTGTTTGTGATTTAATTTGTTCATTCTGTATAAGCCAACACACTGGAAAATCATATAGGTGGGACGGGTAAGAGTGGTTTTCTATGCTGGAGTCTAAGTCTAGTTCCCCATTTATCACCAGGGACGTAAGTGGGGAGGGTCTTGAAGAGAGATTTGGAAATTGGACCATTATTTTGTTCCACAACTTATATGTTTCTGATATAACGGATTTAAGTTTGCGTTTTTATATTTCCGTGTTTGAATGGCCCAACACGATCTACTAAGACTTGATGATCGGGCAATTCCATGTTCCATGTCCATCCATCATTTGTATTTTTTGTGTATGCTCCAATCAATAATTCTTTGTAAAAATATAGCGTATCTGTAATAGGTTAAGTTAGGGAGACCTAGTCCTCCTTGTGTTTTGGGTAAGGACATAAGAGTTTTATTAATCTTGGGGTGCTTTTTGTGCCATGTGAAATCGCTGAGTGCTCGTTGTAATGAGTTTATGTATTTTTCTGGTAAAGGGATTGGTAATGTTTGGAGAATATACAGTATCCTAGGGAATATGTTCATCTTTATTAGGTTGATACGGCCCAGCCATGATAGTTTTTTAGATCTCCATCTCGATAAGTCTCTGATGATTTCAAATCTAATCTTTTCGTAATTGAGTTGGTATAATGTCCCCACAGATGTAGCAAGGTGAATTCCCAAATATTTAATAGATTGTGTGTTCCATTTAAAGGGGGTAAGTTTCTCTAATATCTTCTGTTTTTGTGGGTCTAATGTAATATTAAGTATCTCAGATTTGGGGATGTTGACTAGGAAATTTGATTGAGTGTAAAAATTATCTAGTTCTCTAACAAGGGTAGGGACATTTCTGGATTGGTTAGTGTAAGCAGGATATCATCCGCAAATAAGGATATAATATATTTTTGGTCACAAATTGTGACTCCTTCAATTTCAGGATGGGATCTGATTCTAGCAGCCAGAGTTTCTATCACACATAAAAATAATTTAAGGGAAGGTTTGTATTTTATTCTAGGAGGTTTATTCAGTAGCCAAATTAAGGGATCTAGAGGGAATTGGAGTTCCAATATGTCTTCAATCTCAGATTTAACAGATCTCCAAAGATTTTGGATGGCTGTACACCACCACCACCACCACCTGTGGGTCATACCACTATTAACATTGCTGCAGCGTCAGCATTTGTTTTTTGCCTTATGGAATAAGCAATGTATTTGTTGGGGAGTGTAATACCTCCTATGTAGTAGCTTTAGGTTAATTTCTATAGTTGCAGTGGAAATGGAAGTTTTCAGAGTTGATCGAATTATCTTCGTACCTATGTGTTGTGGATTTACTACTCCTATATCTTTTCCCCAGCTTTCCAAGTATGAGATAGGCTGGCCTGGAAATGGGGTAATTAATATTTTATATATCAGCGACAGTGTGTGACAAATCGGGGGGTTTCTTATACATAATTTTTCGTAATTGGTTAGTGGTCTGGTCATATAGTTAGATTGAATGTGAGTTGTTATAAAGTTAGGAATTTGTCGGTACGTGAACCAATTAATCAGGCATGTAAAGCCTTGTTGCATTAGTTCTGTTTGTGATTTAATTTGTTCATTCTGTATAAGCCAACACACTGGAAAATCATATAGGTGGGATGGGTAAGAGTGGTTTTCTATGCTGGAGTCTAAGTCTAGTTCCCCATTTATCACCAGGGACGTAAGTGGGGAGGGTCTTGAAGAGAGATTTGGAAATTGGACCATTATTTTGTTCCACAACTTATATGTTTCTAATATAACGGATTTAAGTTTGCGTTTTTATATTTCCGTGTTTGAATGGCCCAACACGATCTACTAAGACTTGATGATCGGGCAATTCCATGTTCCATTTTTTGTGTATGCTCCAATCAATAATTCTTTGTAAAAATATAGCGTATCTGTAATAGGTTAAGTTAGGGAGACCTAGTCCTCCTTGTGTTTTGGGTAAGGACATAAGAGTTTTATTAATCTTGGGGTGCTTTTTGTGCCATGTGAAATCGCTGAGTGCTCGTTGTAATGAGTTTATGTATTTTTCTGGTAAAGGGATTGGTAATGTTTGGAGAATATACAGTATCCTAGGGAATATGTTCATCTTTATTAGGTTGATACGGCCCAGCCATGATAGTTTTTTAGATCTCCATCTCGATAAGTCTCTGATGATTTCAAATCTAATCTTTTCGTAATTGAGTTGGTATAATGTCCCCACAGATGTAGCAAGGTGAATTCCCAAATATTTAATAGATTGTGTGTTCCATTTAAAGGGGGTAAGTTTCTCTAATATCTTCTGTTTTTGTGGGTCTAATGTAATATTAAGTATCTCAGATTTGGGGATGTTGACTAGGAAATTTGATTGAGTGTAAAAATTATCTAGTTCTCTAACAAGGGTAGGGACATTTCTGGATTGGTTAGTGTAAGCAGGATATCATCCGCAAATAAGGATATAATATATTTATGGTCACAAATTGTGACTCCTTCAATTTCAGGATGGGATCTGATTCTAGAAGCCAGAGTTTCTATCACACATGCAAATAGTAAGGGTGATAACAGACACCCTTGTCTCGTCCCAATTGATATCGTGAATGAGTCAGACAGGGTTCCATTTATTAATATTTTTGCACTTGGATGAGTATATAGGGAAAATATTTTTTGGATTACTCCCCCACCAAACCCCATTGTCTGCAGTGTGAGCTGAAGGTAGTCCCATGCTACCCGGTCAAAAGCCTTTTTGGCATCTATGGATAGGACAATTAATTGTAATTGTTGGTGTTGCGCATAGAAGATCGTGTTTAGGGCCCTGACCGTATTATCTTTTGCTTCTCTTCCCAACACAAATCCCACTTGGTCAGGGTGGATAAGATCAGGTAACAAAACATTGATTCTATTTGCTAATAATTTGGAGTACATCTTTATATCTGAATTTAGGAGTGAGATTGGGCGATAACTAGTAGTCACATCTGAGGGTTTATTTGGTTTCAATAATGTGGTGATATGGGCTTCTAGGGCTGATTCTGGGAAGGGGTGAGTGGAGTCAATTGAGTTAAACTATTGTAAGATATGTAAGGATAATAGTTCCGTGAACATTGAGTAATATTTATAAGTAAAACCGTCCGGGCCTGGTGACTTATTATTGGGGAGATTTTTAATCACTGTACATAACTCTTCTAGTGAAAAGGTTCATCTAATGTTTCTTTCTGTATTTGGGTCAGTTTGGGAAGGTGTAATTTGGAAAGATAATCCGTGATATGTTGTTGGCGTGTATTAGTATTTGAGTATGTGTCGGCGGCTGGTTTAGGCAGATTATACAATTTCTGGTAGTAATCTCTAAATGTTGCTGCTATTGCTTGTGTAGATCGATGTGATATACCTCTATTGTCCTTTATATGAAGAATATAATTAGATTTAGATTTTTTCTTTATATATCTAGCCAGAAATCGACCTGGTTTGTTGAGATCTATATATGAACGTTTTTTAAATAGAAAAGCACACCTACTCTGTTCTTTGTTAATAATAGAAGCTAGATTAAAGCATTTAGCTTTTAGGAGTTGAAGGGTGGTTTCACCTTTTGTGTTTTTTTTATGTACCTCTTTGAGTTGTGATATTTCCTTGATGAGGCTGGTAGTTGCTTCTCTTTTCAATTTATTAATATATGCTTTATGTACTATCAACTCGCCCCTTATAGTGCATTTGTGTGCTTCCCAGTTAATCTGAGGAGAGGTATCTGTATATCTATTTTGTAGAAAAAAACTCTTCTATTCTGGTTTGTACTTTCATTTTAATGGAGGGGTCAGTTAATAAACTATCATCTAGTTTCCAAACATAATGTTTTATAGGTTTGGAGGGCCAATCAAAAGTACAATGTACTCCCACATGGTCCGATCAGGTTATTGGGGAGATATCTGCAGTTCTTATGAGGCTCATGCTATTGATGTCGGTAAATATGTAATCAATTCTCTTATATCTTTTATGGGGGAATGAGTAGAATGTAATAGACTCTGGGTGTAGAGTCCTCCAAACATTTAAACAACCAAGTTGTTTTAATATGTTATTTGATTTTTTAATATTTACTTTGGAGTTGGATGAAGTGTGTGTGGAGCTATCTAATAGTGGGTTTAAAGTTAAATTGAAATCCCCTCCTATTAGCAACATGCCTTTTTGATGTTCTATAATGGTGTTCGATACCTGTTTAAGAAAGGAATGTTGTTTTGTTTGAGGGGCGTAAAGTGGTACTATTGTAATAGGGAGACCATAAAGCAGGCCTGTTAGTAGAATGTATCTACCTTCTTTATCTCTAAACACTGATATTTCCTGAAATGGGATTCTCGCTTTTATTAGAATTCCTATCCCCTGGATCTTCTTCTGAGGGTGGGATGCATAGTAACCTCTACCAAATTTAAATTGAAATGCTTTTGGTTCTTTCCCTTTCAAAAAGTGTGTCTCTTGTAGTAAAACTATGTCTCCCTTTTTGAGCTTAAAATCATTTAGGGCCGTTGTTCTCTTTCCAGGAGTGTTAAGACCCTTAGAGTTTATAGATATAAAGTTTAAAGAACTATTGTTGTCTTTTTTAAAAGTTTGTGGTGACATATGGAGAGTAAAATGTCTTAACGGCTTTTATTCTAGGTGTCTTTCTGAGGTGTGATTGGAGATCTCTAAAGAAGCTATGACGCGTGGCTGTCCAGTCCAAAACAACCATAAAACCTAATAAATCTAACCTTAACAAAAAATAACATATATTATTATAACATATTGCTAAACAAAAGAAAAAGAAAAAACGTATCCTCATTAAGGGGATATAAGTGAGGAGTGACCCCTCTCCCCCAATAACCGGCACTTCATTAGGATAGCGTCCATCGTGCCCTCTAGACCATGATGTCGAAGGATATACTCTGTATTAAGTTTATTGAAAAATCTAATTTATACCCAATCTGTCCATTAATGTTGCTAAATATAAATTAACAGTGTGCAATCCATAGTTCTTATCTTATTGAAAGGTTATATTATTGTTATCCAGCAACTAGAGGGCAGCGAAGAACGTCTCATGTATATAGACTATACCAACAATTGAACATTTTCTATAAACAAAGATTTCTATACATTGAAATCTTGGTAAATTAGTGTTATCCTTACAAGTGTAGGGCTCCTAGGTCATTTCACAGTTTGTCCGGTGTGAAGAACTTAGAGAAACAATTCAGACCTAGAGTGCTCTATAATTATATTCTGTATTAAGTTTAAAGAAAAAAAAAACATTTATACCCAATCTGTCCAACAATTTTGTTAAATATAAATTAACAGTTTGTAATCCATATTTCTTATCATGTTGAAAGGTTATATTACTGTTGTCCAGTTACTAGGGGGCAGCAAAAAGCATTTCATGCATATAAACTATACCAACAATTGAACATTTTCTATAAACAAACATTTCTATACATTGAAATCTTGAAATCTTGGCAAATTAGTGTTATCCCTACAAGTGTAGGGCTCCTAGGACATTTCACAGTTTGTCAGGTGTGAAGATCTTAGAGAAACTATTCAGACCTAAAGTGTTTTATAATTACTTGAATGTTCCCTTTTAGGTAAGTTCTCCTCTGTGAAAATAAATTTTATTAAACAGATATATAGGATATTGCTTATCTGTCGTCGAGATGAAGATGCCTCTGAGTTTCATAAAAAGTCTCAGGGTGGGAGATTTTGTAAAGTAGGTGAACGTTGACTCTTGGATTTCTTGGGCACTGTGGTCCAGCTTGAGTGCGAGCTTGTAGATGATTTGCTTCTGGTATGTCCTGTGGTAGGACCGTCTTCTTCAGTGGAAGAAGAAGGGTTGTTAAAGGTAAGGTTTAGTGCTTTTGAGAGAGTGTCCAAGTCCGAAGACTCTCTATACACCAGCATTTTGCCTGCATGAGGTATAAGTAAACTGAATGGAAATCCCCAGCGATACCTTATCTTGTGTTCTTGGAGAACTGAGGTTAGGAATTTCAGAGATTTCTGTTTTTTGATGGTGGATGGACACAGATCCTGATATATTTGTAATTCTTTTTCCTGAAATGATAAGGGGTGAGTGTTCCTCGCCGCTGTCCAGATGGATTATCTATCCTTAAAGTGTAATAGTCTAATGACTACATCTCTCGGTGGAGCAGAAGGGTTAGGGCGAGGTCTTAATGCTCTATGAGCTCTCTCTATGGAATTTTCTGTGAAAGAAGCAGACTTAGTGATACAATTGAAGAATCTTGTCAAATAGGAGTGGAGGTCTTCTGTAGATATGTCTTCTGGGATTCCACGGATCCTCAGATTGTTTCTTCTACTCCGATTTTCTAAATCCTCCACCTTCTCTTGTAATGTGTGGATTATAACGGATTGTTGTGATAACCCTGCTTCAGTTGTGTTTAACATGGAGTTAATGACTTCTTGGCTGTCTTCTAGATCCTCCAGTCTAGTGCCCAGAGTGTTCATTTCTTTTTTAACAGTAGAAATTTCTGACTGTATGAATGATTTGAGGTCCGCTATGTCAGATTTGGATGGCAACTTGTCTATAGCTGCCTGCAATATTGTAAGCTGTTGCTGTGGAAATAAATGACTTGTGGCTTGTTCTGATGTTTGGGGTAAGGTAGCCTGTGAGTGGTCTTTTGATAGAGAAGATGCGTCTATTTTGCTATGATCTGAAGGAGAAAAGAAAGTAGATACAGATGTTGTTTGGGATGTGTTTTCCCATTCTTCTCAGGTCTTGTAGGTCTCCTGGATGACATGACTCTTGTTGAGTGCTATTTGTGCAATTATTGTAGGTGTTTATTGCAGTGGTCAGCAGTAGTCTTTGTTATTTGAATGTTTTAATATTTTCAGTGCCTTTTTTGTAGAAATGTGCTCCCTTTTTAACATGCAATTTTCTCCTTTGAGAGTAGAGAATTATATATATGTTGGAATAAATTGCATATGACATATGAGTGGATGAAGATCACATAATATATATGTGGGAATCTGTTCCCTGAGTAGGGAGTTTTAGAAGCCACACATTTATAGAAACATAAGAGCTTATATTATTGTTCCAACTGATCCGGTTTTGTCATGCAGTTAAAAGGTTAACTCTCCTTCACTTCTCCTTCTATGACCCTCTTCTCTCTCCTCAGTATTTTTTAAGATAGAGAGATTGTATATGGCATATGAGTGAATGAAGATTGCATAACATTTCTCACCATGTTTTAACTTGTCTGCCCCTGCGCCTCACAGAGTAACGATATGCTAGATTTTATATTATGCAAAGCCCGGGCAAAAATGGTGAACGGATCCTCACCACATGACCAGCCTCTCTTCTCTGCCGTGTCCGCTCGGTCACTACCAGCGATCCTCTTATTTTAAAAAGGCCATTGATCGTTATGTCTTATTTGAATAAACAAGGCCTTGCTTGAATTTTATGCTGCGCAATGACTCCGTGGTGTAAGGGATCTTGCAGGCCCTCCGGTCTAGGTGTCAGTATCGCCCAAAGTATGCACTTACCCTCGGTAACCCAAGGTATTAGGGTTTTGAGAGAGCCCCTTAGGTGCCGTGTAAGTCACATAATCTGATCACCGGGGGAGAGTTGTTCCGGAGCTCCTAAACTATGCGGCCATGTTCTAGCACGGCCAAGCTCCGCCTCCCCAAGGGACGGCATTTTTAATCACATCCCTTGAATTCTCTATCCAGTGTGCGGCAAAGATCGTACGAAGAGGATCCTCCGCACTCCATGGCTCCAGGGTCGCCGGTCTTCAGTTCCATGGTCGCCGGTATTCTGTTCCGCGGTCTTCAGTCTTCAGCTCCGCTCTGCGAAGGATTTTCAGGAACGGGGAGTAGCAACCTGGGGCTTAGACTTAGGGTTTTTTAAGTTTTTTTTTTTTATTTTATTATTTAGATAGGGTGGGCAGTAAAAGAGGTACATGCCCTTTTAAGGGCAATGCCCAACAAATGCCCTTTTCAGGGCAATGGGTAGTTTAGGGTTTTTAGTGTTAGATTATTTTATTTGGGGGGGTTTACTGTTAGGGGGGCTTTGTGTATTTTCTTGTAAAAGAGCTCATTATCTTGGGGCAATGCCAATGCAAAAAGCCCTTTGAATGGCTACTGGTAGTTTATTAGAGTAGGGGGTGTTTTTATTTGGGGGGGGGCTTTTTTATTTTCATAGGGATTAGGTATAATTTTTGTAAATTTGGTCATTTTCTTTTTTATTTTCTGTAATCTTATAATTTTTTTATTTTCTGTAATTGTAGCTTAAAGGGACAGTCTACTCCAGAATTTTGATTACACTGTCCCTTTAATTTATACTTAGTTTATTTGTATTAGGTTTTTTTAATTTAATAGTAACTTTAGTATTTTGTAAATTAGGTAATTTGGGTTCATTTAGGGGGTCTTAGGTTAGGTGGGTTAGGTTAGAGGGGGTTAGGTTAGGTGTTAGGATAGGGGTTAGGTTTATTGCGTTGTGGGCTTTGGTGGTGAAGGGGTTAATACTTTTTATTTTCTGTAATCTTATAATTTTTTTATTTTCTGTAATTGTATCTTAAAGGGACAGTCTACTCCAGAATTTTGATTAGACTGTCTCTTTAATTTATACTTAGTTTATTTGTATTGAGTTTTTTTAATTTAATAGTAACTTTAGTATTTTGTAAATTAGGTAATTTGGGTTCATTTAGGGGGTCTTAGGTTAGGTGGGTTAGGTTAGAGGGGGTTAGGTTAGGTGTTAGGATAGGGGTTAGGTTTATTGCGTTGTGGGCTTTGGTGGTTAAGGGGTTAATACTTTAATAGGTTTATTGCATTGTGGGCTTTGGTAGTTTGCGATGTTGGGGTTGGCGGATTTAGCGGTTAATATATAGTTATTAATTGCGGTGTGGGTTTGATGGCGGATATAGGGGTTAATACACTATGGCCTAGATTTAGAGTTTTGTCGGTAACGACCCGCGTAGCTAACGCCGGCTTTTTTCTGGCCGCACCATACAAATAACTCTGGTATTGAGAGTCCACAAAAAGGCTGCGTTAGGCTCCAAAAAAGGAGCGTAGAGCATTTTTAACGCAGCTTCAACTCTCGATACCAGAGTTGCTTACGCAAGCGGCCAGCCTCAAAAACGTGCTCGTGCACGATTCCCCCATAGGAAACAATGGGGCTGTTTGAGCTGAAAAAAACACAAAATATACAACGCTATAATCCAAGAAGATACCTATGCCACTCTCCAACTATCTCCCCCAAATAGATAATAAAACCAAACTAATACTCTAATGAGAGGGCGCTAGAGCTAAGGTAACTTGACAAACCTAATCTAGATAAATAATACATACGAGTGTGGATAGAAAATGTTCAATTTTACTCAGTTTAAAAGAAGGATTTCAGGGACGTCTCCCTAATAAAGATACATTGATCATACAAATAAAAATAAAAAACAAAGAACAATTAAATAACCGTATTACAAAAAGGAATACCACCCTGGTAAAAAAAATGCGCAAAAAATATATCAAAATTTTTTTATTTTTTTTTAAATGTATAAAAAATTTATAAAAAATATATGGGTTTGTGGGTCAGATCCCAACATATAAATCTTAAGGTGAATCTTCAGCTTGTAATGTCCCTTTTTCAGAGTCAGTCCGATAGAATTTCCTGGTAATATAACAGGTGTCAGTCCGATAGAACTTTGCTGATAATTTTATAAGTGTAACTTCCACTCTATAGCTGTGATATGTAACAATGTTCCACTTGGTATATGCATATAACAGTATCTGTTTTTAATACACCAGAATATGTTGTTTAGTGTACTTTGTATCCATATATCACCTGTGAATGTGGACAGTTGTAACAGTGACTCACGTAATGTTGCAGCAGCTCCGATCAAATTGCTGCTGGTGTCGGTCTGATTACCTTTAGCACGCCGCTCTTTGCGTGTATGAGGCGTGTTGACCTTTAGCTTTCGTCCGCTGTAAATAGACTCACCGTTCCTTGCGTGTGGAAGTCCTGCTGGATACCGACTGGCTGCCCCTGGGATATGAGACACGCCGTTTACTGCGTGTGAATGATCCGCTGTGTCCCGGTTCAGATAAAGTAGATGGTTTGAGCAAACACCCGCTCTTAGCGTATTATACGCGCGGGCCAATACTAGGTACCTAGTGAAATGGGTTCTTGGCAGGCGAGCAACTTCCTCCTTCTACGCGTTTCACCCGTATATCTGGGCTTTTTCAAGATGTCAGTTGCTCCCAGAACTTCATTTAAAAATCTGCCGGTTCATTCTCATTGGTTGATCTGTTTCTAATGCTTTTGACTTAAGGTGGATTTGTGGAATCATTGTATTTTAAGGTGGAATCTTAGGGTGATATATTAATATGGACTTCTTTATCTTATTTTCTGTATCTGTTCTCTATTTATCTACAATCAAAAAACATTTATATAGAAAATAATAGGTACATAATTCAATTTTGAAAAAGGCATATTTAAAATCATATGGAAAAGAATTCTCTCAGGGTGGTATTTCCAAAAGGGTGGTATTCTGCTTAATATATATGTATATATACATATTTATATGTGCACACATATTATATATATATATGTCTGACATTACATTTTATTAGCAGTCATAAAATATAAAATACTCTTATGTATTAATTAATAGAGCTTAATTATAATGTTTAACTTGGGCCATTTGATCACATTGATATAATATATATATATTACTTATGTATTCCTTATTTCAGATTGACTGTTTTTTAGTTATATTTCATGAACTATACAGAAATGGTGAGTGAATGGTCTATACACCAGGTCTTAGTGTACCATATAGAGTCCAAACCTGGACATATTCATTGTGATAATATAGTTAAATCGATAGTGTAAACTCTTAGTATGAGACTTAGGAATTGCTTTGGATTTGCTAAACAATATCATGGATACTGAATCGAAAATTTACTACTGTTGTCTATTACTCTGAGGATTTAATCTCCTAGAAATGGAGACAGGTCCATCTCTGAATTTAGACCTCTAGAGGTCTAAATTCAGAGATGGACCTTTCTCCATTTCTAGGAGATTAAATCCTCAGAGTAATAGACAACAGTAGTAAATTTTCGATTCAGTATCCATGATATTGTTTAGCAAATCCAAAGCAATTCCTAAGTCTCATACTACGAGTTTACACTATCGATTTAACTATATTATCACAATGAATATGTCCAGGTTTGGACTCTATATGGTACACTAAGACCTGGTGTATAGACCATTCACTCACCATTTCTGTATAGTTCATGAAATATAACTAAAAAACAGTCAATCTGAAATGAGGAATACATAAGTAATATATATATTATATCAATGTGATCAAATGGCCCAAGATAAAACATTATAATTAAGCTCTATTAATTAATACATAAGAGTATTTTATATTTTATGACTGCTAATAAAATGTAATGTCAGACATATATATATATAATATGTGTGCACATATAAATATGTATATATACATATATATTAAGCAGAATACCACCCTTTTGGAAATACCACCCTGAGAGAATTCTTTTCCATATGTTTTTAAATATGCCTTTTTCAAAATTGAATTATGTACCTATTATTTTCTATATAAATGTTTTTTGATTGTAGATAAATAGAGAACAGATACAGAAAATAAGATAAAGAAGTCCATATTAATATATCACCCTAAGATTCCACCTTAAAATACAATGATTCCACAAATCCACCTTAAGTCAAAAGCATTAGAAACAGATCAACCAATGAGAATGAACCGGCAGATTTTTAAATGAAGTTCTGGGAGCAACTGACATCTTGAAAAAGCCCAGATATACGGGTGAAACGCGTAGAAGGAGGAAGTTGCTCGCCTGCCAAGAACCCATTTCACTAGGTACCTAGTATTGGCCCGCGCGTATAATACGCTAAGAGCGGGTGTTTGCTCAAACCATCTACTTTATCTGAACCGGGACACAGCGGATCATTCACACGCAGTAAACGGCGTGTCTCATATAACAGGGGCAGCCAGCCGGGATCCAGCAGGACTTCCACACGCAAGGAGCGGTGAGTCTATTTACAGCGGACGAAAGCTAAAGGTCAACACGCCTCATACACGCAAAGAGCGGCGTGCTAAAGGTAATCAGACCGACACCAGCAGCAATTTGATCGGAGCTGCTGCAACATTACGTGAGTCACTGTTACAACTGTCCACATTCACAGGTGATATATGGATACAAAGTACACTAAACAACATATTCTGGTGTATTAAAAACAGATACTGTTATATGCATATACCAAGTGGAACATTGTTACATATCACAGCTATAGAGTGGAAGTTACACTTATAAAATTATCAGCAAAGTTCTATCGGACTGACACCTGTTATATTACCAGGAAATTCTATCGGACTGACTCTGAAAAAGGGACATTACAAGCTGAAGATTCACCTTAAGATTTATATGTTGGGATCTGACCCACAAACCCATATATTTTTTATACATTTTTTATACATTTTTAAAAAAAAAAAAAATTTTGATATATTTTTTGCGCATTTTTTTTACCAGGGTGGTATTCCTTTTTGTAATACGGTTATTTAATTGTTCTTTGTTTTTTATTTTTATTTGTATGATCAATGTATCTTTATTAGGGAGACGTCCCTGAAATCCTTCTTTTAAACTGAGTAAAATTGAACATTTTCTATCCACACTCGTATGTATTATTTATCTAGATTAGGTGTGTCAAGTTACCTTAGCTCTAGCGCCCTCTCATTAGAGTATTAGTTGAGCTGAAAAAAACCTAACACCTGCAAAAAAGCCGCGTTCAGCTCCTAACGCAGCCCCATTGTTTGCTATGCGTAAACACTTCCTACGTCTGCACCTAACACCCTAACATGTACCCCGAGTCTAAACACCCCTAACCTTACACTTATTAACCCCTAATCTGCTGCCCCCGCTATCGCTGACCCCTGCATATTATTTTTAACCCCTAATCTGCCGCTTCGTTAACCGCCGCTACTTACATTATCCTTATGTACCCCTAATCTGCTGCCCCTAACACCGCCGACCCCTATATTATATTTATTAACCCCTAATCTGCCCCCCTCAAAGTCGCCTCCACCTGCCTACACTTATTAACCCCTAATCTGCCGAGCGGACCTGAGCGCTACTATAATAAATTATTAACCCCTAATTCGCATCACTAACCCTATAATAAATAGTATTAACCCCTAATCTGCCCTCCCTAACATCGCCGACACCTAACTTAAAACATTAACCCCTAATCTGCCGACCGGAGCTCACCGCTACTATAATAAATGTATTAACCCCTAAAGCTAAGTCTAACCCTAACACCCCCCTAAATTAAATATAATTTTAATCTAATGAAATTAATTAACTCTTATTAAATAAATTATTCCTATTTAAAGCTAAATACTTACCTGTAAAATAAATCCTAATATAGCTACAATATAAATTATAATTACATTGTAGCTAGTTTAGGATTAATATTTATTTTACAGGCAACTTTGTAATTATTTTAACCAGGTACAATAGCTATTAAATAGTTAAGAACTATTTAATAGTTACCTAGTTAAAATAATTACAAAATTACCTGTAAAATAAATCCTAACCTAAGTTACAATTAAACCTAACACTATACTATCATTAAATTAATTAAATAAAATACCTACAATTACCTACAATTAAACCTAACAATACACTATCAATAAATAAATTAAATACAATTCCTACAAATAACTACAATGAAATAAACTAACTAAAGTAGAAAAAATAAAAAAGAACTAAGTTACAAAAAATAAAAAAATATTTACAAACATAAGAAAAATATTACAACAATTTTAAACTAATTACACCTACTCTAAGCCCCCTAATAAAATAACAAAGACCCCCAAAATAACAAAATGCCCTACCCTATTCTAAATTACTACATTTCAAAGCTCTTTTACCTTACCAGCCCTGAACAGGGCCCTTTGCGGGGCATGCCTCAAGAAATTCAGCTCTTTTGCCTGTAAAAAAAAACATACAATACCCCCCCCAACATTACAACCCACCACCCACATACCCCTAATCTAACCCAAACCCCCCTTAAATAAACCTAACACTAAGCCCCTGAAGATCTTCCTACCTTGTCTTCACCCTACCAGGTTCACCGATCAGTCCTGAAGAGCTCCTCCAATGTCCTGATCCAAGCCCAAGCGGGGGGCTGAAGAGGTCCATGATCCGGCTGAAGTCTTCATCCAAGCGGGAGCTGAAGAGGTCCATGATCCGGCTGAAGTCTTCATCCAAGCGGGAGCTGAAGAGGTCCATGATCCGGATGAAGTCTTCTATCAACGGCATCTTCAATCTTCTTTCTTTCGGATCCATCTTGCAGACCTCCGACGCGGAACATCCTCTTCTCCCGACGCCTACTAGCCGAATGACGGTTCCTTTAAGGGATGTCATCCAACATGGCGTCCCTCGAATTCCGATTGGCTTATAGGATTCTATCAGCCAATTGGAATTAAGGTAGGAATATTCTGATTGGCTGATGGAATCAGCCAATCAGAATCAAGTTCAATCTGATTGGCTGATTCGATCAGCCAATCAGATTGAGCTTGCATTCTATTGGCTGTTCCGATCAGCCAATAGAATGCGAGCTCAATCTGATTGGCTGATTGGATCAGCCAATCGGATGGATCTTGATTCTGATTGGCTGATTCCATCAGCCAATCAGAATATTCCTACCTTAATTCCGATTGGCTGATAGAATCCTATCAGCCAATCGGAATTTGAGGGACGCCATCTTGGATGATGTCCCTTAAAGGAACCGTCATTCTGCTAGTAGGCATCGGGAGAAGAGGATGTTCCGCGTCGGAGGTCTGCAAGATGGATCCGGAAGAAAGAAGATTGAAGATGCCGTTGATAGAAGACTTCACCCGGATCGTGGACCTCTTCAGCTCCCGCTTGGATGAAGACTTCAGCCGGATCATGGACCTCTTCAGCTCCCGCTTGGATGAAGACTTCAGCCGGATCATGGACCTCTTCAGCCCCCCGCTTGGGCTTGGATCAGGACATCGGAGGAGCTCTTCAGGACGGATCGGTGAACCTGGTAGGGTGAAGACAAGGTAGGAAGATCTTCAGGGGCTTAGTGTTAGGTTTATTTAAAGGGGGTTTGGGTTAGATTAGGGGTATGTGGGTGGTGGGTTGTAATGTTGGGGGGGGGTATTGTATGTTTTTTTTTACAGGCAAAAGAGCTGAATTTCTTGGGGCATGCCCCGCAAAGGGCCCTGTTCAGGGCTGGTAAGGTAAAAGAGCTTTGAAATGTAGTAATTTAGAATAGGGTAGGGCATTTTGTTATTTTGGGGGTCTTTGTTATTTTATTAGGGGGCTTAGAGTAGGTGTAATTAGTTTAAAATTGTTGTAATATTTTTCTTATGTTTGTAAATATTTTTTTATTTTTTGTAACTTAGTTCTTTTTTATTTTTTGTACTTTAGATAGTTTATTTCATTGTAGTTATTTGTAGGTATTGTATTTAATTTATTTATTGATAGTGTAGTGTTAGGTTTAATTGTAGATAATTGTAGGTATTTTATTTAATTAATGTATTGATAGTGTAGTGGTAGGTTTAATTTTAGATAATTATAGGTATTTAATTAATTTATTGATAGTGTAGTGTTAGGTTTAATTGTAACTTAGGTTAGGATTTATTTTACAGGTAAATTTGTAATTATTTTAACTATTTTAGCTATTAAATAGTTCTTAACTATTAAATAGCTATTGTACCTGGTTAAAATAATTACAAAGTTGCCTGTAAAATAAATATTAATCCTAAAATAGCTACAATGTAATTATTCGTTATATTGTAGCTATATTAGGGTTTATTTTACAGGTAAGTATTTAGCTTTAAATAGGAATAATTTATTTAATAAGAGTTAATTAATTTCGTTAGATTAAAATTATATTTAATTTAGGGGGGTGTTAGTGTTAGGGTTAGACTTAGCTTTAGGGGTTAATACATTTATTAGAATAGCGGTGAGCTCCGGTCGGCAGATTAGGGGTTAATAATTGAAGTTAGGTGTTGGCGATGTTAGGGAGGGCAGATTAGGGGTTAATACTATTTATTATAGGGTTAGTGAGGCGGATTAGGGGTTAATAACTTTATAATAGTAGCGGTGCGGTCCGCTCGGCAGATTAGGAGTTAATAAGTGTAGGCAGGTGGAGGCGACGTTGTGGGGGGCAGATTAGGGGTTAATAAATATAATATAGGGGTCGGCGGTGTTAGGGGCAGCAGATTAGGGGTACATAGCTATAATGTAGGTGGCGGCGCTTTGCGGTCGGCAGATTAGGGGTTAATTATTGTAGGTAGCTGGCGGCGACGTTGTGGGGGGCAGATTAGGGGTTAATAAATATAATACAGGGGTCGGCGGTGTTAGGGGCAGCAGACTAGGGGTACATAAGTATAACGTAGGTGGCGGTCGGCAGATTAGGGGTTAAAAAAATGTATTCGAGTGGCGGCGATGTGGGGGGCCTCAGTTTAGGGGTACATAGGTAGTTTATGGGTGTTAGTGTACTTTAGAGTACAGTAGTTAAGAGCTTTATGAACCGGCGTTAGCCCAGAAAGCTCTTAACTACTGACTTTCTTCCTGCGGCTGGAGTTTTGTCGTTAGATGTCTAACGCTCACTTCAGACACGACTCTAAATACCGGAGTTAGGAAGATCCCATTGAAAAGATAGGATACGCAAATGACGTAAGGGGATCTGCGGTATGGAAAAGTCGCGGCTGAAAATTGAGCGTTAGACCCTATTTTGAGTGACTCCAAATACCGGAGTTAGCCTAAAACCAGCGTTAGGAGCCTCTAACGCTGGTTTTCACGGCTAACGCCAAACTCCAAATCTAGGCCTTTATTAGTTATTGCGGTGGGGGATTATGGTTGACAGGTAGATAGACATTGCGCATGTGTGTGTACACACATATATACACACACACACACCATTATATATATATATATATATATATATATATATATATATACACACATAAAGCACTAGCTGGTCTTCAGGCATCTGTGACAAAAGGTTTTATTATGTGACGTTTCGGACCAAATGCTGTCCCTTCCTCTGACAAACATCATGTGAAAAAGCCAAACATTTAAAGGTCTATAACACCCTCCCCCTGGTCACAACCTATCAAGGCTTTGTGTGCAAAAAATGCTCCAATGAGAGG
Organism: Bombina bombina; assembly: GCF_027579735.1. NCBI lineage: Eukaryota > Metazoa > Chordata > Amphibia > Anura > Bombinatoridae > Bombina > Bombina bombina. The sequence continues at coordinate 1,396,885,589 of NC_069500.1, forward strand.
AATATAGCAATAAGAACGTGCATCTTAGAATCATCAGTGAGTGTAAACTAAAAAATGTGTGTTATCATAAAGTGGCCAAATATACTATGTCAAATAGGGCTAATTGATGCCTATCCCCCACTATGTCATAAGATCAGCTAGAAACAAAGATATATTAACAGCGATTAGAAAAATGCCACACCGATCTCAGGATTGAGAAGAGTGCACTATTGATTCAACAGAAACACCCACTGGTTATATCAGACCAATTTTCATAGACTAGGCGTGAATGGAGAACAGCTCAGACGCTCCCCTTAGGTCATCAAGAACCTGTGTTGTAAAGATAACAAAGTACTGCATTGGTCAACCAGAAGCCTTACCTCCAGGCAGCGGTCCAACCGCAATAGTGTGAAACTGACAACCATCAGGGGATGTGATGGCCTCTATCTGTCATCTTGGTGTGGGCGTGTCAGTAACCCATAGCAACGCACTAACTATGACCACCAAACTAAACAGTAACATTGAGCAATGTAGATGTGCCGAAACAAATACTGGAGCTCAACAAAAGGAAAAATAAAACGGAACATAAATCCAGCCACTTCAATATAGTTAGACTGTGGCACTATACGAAAGAGTGGGCGTGGAATATACAATAATGTGCAAAAGAGAAATGTCTTGTTCGTGGACAGTAATGAAATGGTATAAATAAAGTTTGGAAAAACCCGAATAGACAAAAGATTGATGACTGCTAGTTAACAACAGTCTGATGCTCTTCGCATCGTACTTGACGTGCGTGTTTTTGACGGATCTTTGGATAAATAAGGAGATCGTATTCAGATCCGCGGCCGCGATGTTTGGTGAGCGTATTGATGACCGCAAATGCAACATAGTTGACGCTTTGATAAATATCCCCCAATGTGTTTTGGATGAATCATTCATCATGAAAAATAAAATTGTTTAGATTAAGTTCATGGGGTCATTTTGCTTGTTTGTTAATGGACATTGAGGGCAATAGAGGAGCAGCTTAACAGAAGCTTTAATGGAAATAAATGAGTAGCTAGTGCTAATGCTACAAGTCAGCAACAGCACAATAAAATATAATTTTTGAATGCTATTTTTTTATGGATCAGGACTAGTCAAGAACACAATTGAAGCTTACATACTTGGCTGACACAGGAATCGGTAAACTGAAAATGAAATTGCTGGAAGTAGTTATTGAATAGTGTACATTTGAACTTCTGGAATGGTTGCTGTTTGAATAGCGGAAATATGAAAATGTAAGCCTTTCCCACCTGCAAAAAAAGCCTTTTTGTTTTTAAAGTAATAGTTTTAATGGCATAAATGATAGAAGTCGTCTCTTAAGCTAAAATTTGACTTTTTAAATTTTGAGAAAAGAGAAAAAGACTAATATACATTATAAATTTCTACTTATTCACCTTGTCAGAGAGATCTAAACACACACTGCTGTAAAAATATATCAGTCTCCTCTCTCTAGCACTATTATTTAATTAATACTTGCTTTAACATAAATGACTATTTACCTTATATATTTACACTGGCGGTGTGTTTTTAAGTGTGTGAGCAACAAGTAGCTCTTAAAACTTTTTTTGCTGCTTTTTTTTAAGATTAATAATCTAATTAAAAGTTACATTTTAATAGTCCTTTATTCAGGTATTTACAGATAGTACATAAAAGCAAATTTTTTTAAGCATACCCATTCTTTCATGGTCTCTGCTCATATTTTCTTGAATTTAATTATTGCTTAAAGTACTACTACTTATGATCACCCTTAGATCTCTCTGACAAGGTGAATAAGTAGAAATTTATAATATATATTAGTCTTTTTCTCTTTTCTCAAATTTTAAAAAGTCAAATTTTAGCTTAAGAGTTGACTTCTATCATTTATGCCATTAAAGCTATTACTTTAAAAACAAACATACTTTTTTGCAGGTGGGAAAGGCTTAAATTTTCATATTTCCACTATTCAGAAAGCAACCATTCCAGAAGTTCAAATAACTACTTCCAGCAATTTAATTTTCAGTTTACTAATTCCTGTATCAGCCAAGTATGTAAGCTTCAATTGTGTTCTTGACTAGTCCTGATCCATAAAAAAATTAGCATAAAAAAATTATATTTTATTGTGCTGCTGCTGACTTGCAGCATTAGCACTAGCTACTAATTTATTTCCATTAAAGCTTCTGTTTAGCTGCTCCTCTATTGCCCTCAATGTCCGTTAACAAATAAGCCAAATGACCCCATAAACTTAATCTAAAAAATGTATTTTTTATGATGAATGATTCATCCAAAACACATTGAGGGATATTTATCAAAGCGTCAACTATGTTGCATCCGCGGACGCGGATCTGAATACGATCTCCTTATTTATCAAAAAAGCCGTCAAAAACACGCACGTTAAGTATGATGCAGTGTTAATTTCGTCGACTAAAACTAGACTAAAATGACTGTAAAACTAAAGAAATTCTGATGACTAAAATACGACTAAAACTAAAATGACATTTTAGTCAAAAGACTATGACTAAAACTAAATCAAAATTTGTTGATAAAAACATTTTATGCAAGTTGTTATAATCAATCCATATCCAATTACTTCTCTTTTGTAAAATTTACGAAACTTAATTTTATTAAATTTTAAGATAAAGACATGTTCTATACCACAACAGTTAAATCTGTTAAATCTGTATTGCATGTGCAAACCTTAATACCATAAATAAAAACAGGTTAATAAACCTTTACTCCAGGAGTTTATAATAAGTTTGGAAGTTCTAGAGCAGTGCTAATATCGTAGCCGAAAATTTTTTGAATCTGTGAACAATCAATTGATTCTTCCTATAGAAATAAGCATAACCCACGAATATGGGTTTGTTATGCTGTGCCTGTGCTAGCTGCAGAAACTTTTTGTTGTGTTAAGTTACTTGATACTTGTTTTAATTATTAACAGAGAACTGTTAAAGTTTTATATTGGGTAATATGTGCAATACATCCACTACAGTTTACAGTTTTGTTTTTTTATATTTTAAAGTTGCACTTCTGTTTGTTTATGAAACTTGGTTTTATTTCATTTTAAGTTTAATAAAGAAATTATATATCACAACGGTTAAATCTGTGTCTGTATTGCATGTTTAAACCTTAATACCATAAATATTAACAGGTGTTATGTTTACTCCTGGAGTAAGTAATCAGTTTGCAAATTATAGAGAAATGCTTAAATAATGCAGTACACTTTAACTAAACCCCTTAGATTTTAGTCGACTAAAATCTACTGGAGATTCAGTCGACTAAAACTAGACAAAAACTAAAACAATTCAGATGACTAAAATACGACTAAAACTAAAATGGCATTTTAGTCAAAAGACTAAAACTAAGACTAAATTGAAATTTGCCGTCAAAATTAACACTTGTATGATGCGAAAAGTCATCGATCTCGTGTCTATTCAGGTTTTTCCAAACTTTTTTTATACCATTTCATTACTGTCCATGAACAAGACATTTCTCTTTTGCACATTATTGTATATAGTGTAAATGTATTCTTTTATCTGAGCAGGACTAATTGCAAATATAGCAAGTAGCGACATATTTGGTGCAAAGTGGAGAGGGAATTATTAGAATTCTCTTTAAGATTGAACATACGTTTTATTATGTTTATACACACACACATATATATATATATATATGCTTTTTCACAAATCTTTTGCAAACATATTTACATATCCCTAAGTTCCTTTTTTTGTTCTAAACAATGTTGTCTGTCATATATCTCTGTTTACTTATACCACTTTATGTATATATTGTAAATGTATTATTTTTCTGAGCAGGAATAATTGTGAATATAACGTAATCAGAGTATCATATGTATTTATTTGCAATCAATGGATATGTTAAAGGGATAGGAAAGTAAAAATTTAACTTGCATGATTCAGATAGCATTTAATTTTCAAACACTTTCAAATTCACTTTTTTTTTTCAAATGTGCTTTGTTCTCTTGGTATCCCTTGTTGGTAAAGAATAAGCACATATCCTACACTAGTGGCAGTTGCTGATTGGTGCCTGCACACATTTGTCTCTTGTGATTGGCTAAATAGATGTCTTCAGCTAGCTGCCAGTAGTGCAACGTTGTTCCTTCAGAAAAGGATAACAAGAGAATGAAGCAAATTTGACAATAGAAGTAATTCTGAAAGTTGTTTAAAATTGTATGTGGACATTAATTTATTTTAATTCTTTTTAATATTGTACATACACCCTTTAGAATATAAATATATATATATGTGTGTGTGTTATGTCAGAAATCTTTAGCAAACATATTTACATATATTGTAAATGTATTATTTTCCTGAGCAGGAATTGCGAATATAGCAATTAGCGACATATTTGGTGCAAAGTGGAGGGTGAATTATTCTAACTCTTTTTAATATTGGACATACATACTTTAGTATATATATATATATATATATATATATATATTCTTTTATTTTATTTTTTTAAATAATGTTATTTCTGATCTTAAAGGGACATCAAAATCATATCAGAAATATTATTATGAAGATATAGAAGATCATCTCAAGCAACATTACAACCCTTGAACTTTTATTAAAGGGACACAAAACACAATTTGTTTCTTTTATGATTCAGATAGCGCATTCAATGTTAATAAACTTTCTAACTTACTCCTAGTATAAATTTATCTTTGTTCTCTTGTTATTTTTATTTGAAAAAAAGGCATGTAAGCTAAGGAGCCAAACAAATTCTGTTTCAGAACCCTGGACAGCACTTGTTTATTGGTGCTGTCCAATCAGCAAGGTCAACCCAGTTTGTTCTTAAAAAATGGGCCTGCTTCTAAACTTACATTCTTGATTTTCAAATAAAGATACAAATAGAATGAAGAAATTTTGATAATAGGAGTAAGATAGAAAGTTGCTTAAAATTGCACACTTTAAACTTACTTTAAACATGAAAGATCAAATTTGGCTTTGGTTTCCCTTTAATCCTTTTTAGTAGAAATAGCAATGCACATCTGCAAGCCAATCATATGAGGCATGTGCAGTCATCAATCAGCAGCTACATAGTTTATCTAAATATCTTCATTCAAGTATGTTTAAAAGATCAAGAGAAATTAAATATAGATAAAAAAAAAATACCACATAGCATGCTATTTATACAACATTCAACATATATTTTGCTTTCATGTCACTTCAAAATAATATTTAAATGAATACAGCTACACCATAATTTGTATTTATTATAAAAAAAATTATAAAAAAATTAAATTCAAATAAAATTGGTCATGGCCTCCTGCAGGGCCCGCACAGCCCTGGATACAATATCCAGCCCCTCCGCCAGCTGGCGAAAGATATCAGACATGAAGGGCTCTGTCTGGGTCCCATTATCAAGATCTATAAAAAGACAAAAATAAATACAGTATGTTATACAAATACATTATTAAGATACAATTGTTAAAACCTAATATTAAGTTTTCTTATATTCCACTCCAATGCTGGATCCTCCCCCGGTACTTGGTCGTCTGTCAGAGATGAAGCACAAACGGAAATCATTGTTAGTATGAGGAATATGTGACAAGGCCTATATTATACACAGCAATGTTGTATAAAAACTGGTACAATAATTTCAATTTTACAAATACAATCCATTACATTAGCCTGCACCCTAAATGAACCTGTCTCAAAAAACATTTGCAATGTGAAATACTACAAACATAGTATTATACTTTAAAATTACCTTGGCTATCAGCGACGTCCAAATCTGTCCCTGACTCATCCACTGGACGACCCTCAAGCAGTGTCAATGGCAGCGGGGGAGAAGAGCGGTTGCTCCTAGGGGTAGCCATTGACACTGGCCTGACGTACCAGGGGATTCCTTCTCTCGGCCACCTGAGATCTGTGAAAATATAAAGTTTTATGTCAACATTAGATCCATGTGATATTTTTCTTTTGTGTAATGTAAATGCATCTGTAATGCATGTAATCTTTATTTCCTGTGGTGAAAATAACAACCTATTTAAAGATCATATATATATATATATATATATATATATATATATTTACATGCAGTATATATACATGCAGTAAATATATATATATATAAAACAAAAAACTTAAATTCAAATTATACATATATAAATATATATATATATATATATATATATATATATATATATATATTAATATATATTTATGTTTGTGTTTTTTTAAAATGATTCTGATTGAGTATTATTTTTTAATTAACCAAATATTCTCGTATTATCAATTTTCTTCTTGCTACGGCTGTATTAATTTAAAAAAAAATTCAATTTTTATTTTCAATTAAAGATATTAACACAATGGAATTAAATATATAGGACTACATTACAGTCAATTAAAATGTAATGCTTTATCATTAAATAAAATTAGATTTTACTGTGTCACTGAAATATATATAATTTGTAAGTATAATACACAATATAATAAATTCTACTTAAAGGCTCTAATGAGCGATTGCAGCGCCCTGTAGCAATCCACTTTGCATTGCCGAAGGTCAAAAACCTCCGGAGACAACTACAGCACGACCTTCAGATGCCGGACACTCTTCCCATGCGCCGCATCATCTCATAGAAAACAACATATCTGGAGACATAAAGCTGACAGCGTCTCCTCCGAAGGCGCTAATGCGAAATTGGTGGAGCACTGAAGAGATTCTCCGAAATCAAGAGAATCTTGAAGGCCAAGCTGGCCAGGTAGAAACAGTCTGCACGTACTACAGGCGGTGGTGTATCGAATACATCTGAGCTCTCTTCATACGAGACTCAGCTATTGGAGATGCTGGGGGAAAATATGACGCTCGGTCTGGATATGGTTGGGCATGATACTGACGAGGTGGCAGGTAAAATTCTATTACATGGCATTCCCTGGGAGTTCCGGGGGAGGAGTCCAGGTGTGAGGACACACGTTGCACCTGTGCTAATATATCCACCCTACAAGCTCTTGGCGAGCTACTCCCGCCTAAACCACTAACCCTGGGTGGCTTGTCTAGCGTGAAACACACCGCTGCTGGAACTCTCCTAGTGCCAAGACATTGCACTATAACTGCACGCTGCAGCAATTGGAAGCTCCTTTTTTTCTGGCAATTAAGTATCTCTCCTAAAGCAATTGATCAGTGAGATAAACAAACAATTGAAAGGATCGAAAGTCCCCGTGCACGCTGAAAACCTACTACAAAAAGCTGCCTCTTTACCTGCCTGCTCTTACACCCGCTGAGAGACACCTTGTCCCTGCTTATCAGGCTCTGCCCTCTTGCACAGATTGAGCCGTTCCCTGGGAATTCCTCAGGTGGATCCAAGTGACCTGGACTAAGGCAGGAGGGGGCTCCTGAGACACGGCGGGACTGGGCGCTCTTACCTGACAGCCACTGTGACACGATCCTGGCGTTTACCGGCTTCTTCTTTTTTACCTGCCACAGACAAACCCCGGGCTGTGTATCCCTGGAAGGGCTTTGTTTCCATCTCGGCTCCGGTAGCCTACTCCTATGAAAGGGGGAGAGCCTAGCGATCCCTAGTGCCTGACAGGCTGTGCTTGCTGTCCTTCTGCGTGACCCCTCCCACCGATGCCGCTTTGCCTGATCGACGCTCCCCACATCACATACCACAGAGAGCCTCAAACATAATATCAAGGAGGTTATTATTGTCACACAGCCTGAGGGACGTTCCCCCCTCCACCGGTGTTGCGCAGGGGGGACAGCTTGCTAAGAAGATCCTGATCTTATTACGAACTATCTGCAGCTAAGAGTTGGAACTGGTAAAGTAGCTAAGTAACCTGCTGCTATTTTCATTATCTTTTTCCCAAAATTCATTGGACTTTTTTTTGTATGGACAAAAATTTGATCTGCACAATACTGGTTATTTTTTTTCTGTATTTTCTTTTTCTCCTATACTTCTTATAGCAATACAAGCTTAAAAGTAATTTTTAAAAGAAATTCTAAGTCTGGTAAATACAGAGGGAACATAAAAAATATAAAAGAAACAATCACATACTAATAATTATCTATTATATATTGTTATATATTTTGCTGTATCCCCTGAGTACAAATTCATGTTTTAAATCATATAGTATGGTTAACACAAAAGGTCTCCAATACAACTAGGGTTAATTATAAAGGCTAGATACGTCTAGCTGTATAAACTGTGTTTTTTTCCTTTAACACACTACGGTTCTAGTGTAAAAGGGCAAGGAGCTGTGTTCTGCCTGTATGAATAAATTGTAAGTAACTAGGAGGTGAAGTAAGAGATAGAAGTCACAAGCTAAATCTTTTAGAACTAAGGTCTCACACTAATATAATTCTTGATATTGCTAGAATAATAATTGTTAGGAGTGTATTTGGTACTCCCTGTAAGGGCAAGTTTTTCAAAATAAGGTGGTTGTAGCCCTATTATCAAAAAAGCATTAACTATGTAAATATTTTTTTTTTCTTTCGATTCTTTTTTCTTTTTCTTTTTTGGAATCTTATGTCAGGGTAAATACCGACACTATACAAAGTTATAAACTCCAGGACTGTATCTTGTACCTCTTTAGGGTAAAGAAAAAGGTCTCCAAGAAGATGGTTTTGGTTTTATTTCTGAAACTATCAATGTTGTAAATGATCATAGATTGCTGAAATAATGGCCCTGTTTATATAAATATTACTGGAAAGCAATATAACTTGAATATACTTATTCTTTATAGACAGTGGCCCCTGGTTATCTCTCACTCTTGAAAGGGTCATTAAGATTTAATTTAGCTAAAGAGGTAAAAGTTTCAAATTAAGGATAAAGAATATACAACAGCGGTAACTGCAGATATTGATTTTTATTCCATACTGTTCTATTCTATTCTCCCCGCCTGTACACTAATTCACCTTCACACGATTGTAGATGTTTCACATCCCACCCACTCTCACACCCTACACTTTTCCCCCCTATTCCCCATAAAAAGGGAAGAGGAATAGAATCACAGAGAAAAAAAAAGGGAAGAATCACATGGATAAATTTATACATCCCCACTCTAAAAACACACCTCCCCCAATGGCGGCTAAATCAAGAGATAAACGGAACAAGGCTCCCGCAGACCCTACCGCTGAATCACTATCACACATAAGTAACACTCAAACATTTTCTGAACCTATAGATATCCAATCTTTAGTCCAAAGAATATCAGAAGCTCTCTCACCTAAATTCGAAATCTTAAGAAATGAGATTAAATCAGATATAACCCATCTAACATCAGAAGTTAGACAATTTGCAAGTAGGCTTACGGAGGCAGAACAGAGGATATCTGACCTTGAGGATAATATGATAGAGTACAATGCTAAAACTGAAACCTCAAGTAATACCCTCTTAAAATTACAAAATAAAATCGAAGACCTAGAGAACCGGGCACGTAGAAACAATCTCAGAATAATAGGTGTACCCGAGGACAGACAATATGAAGACCTATTCAAACTACTTACGGTAACACTCCCACAGCTCTTAAAGATTACAGATAACTTTCATAAAACATTTATTGAAAGAGTACATAGAATTGGCCCTCCTTATTCTTCAAAAAATGCTAGACCTAGGCCAATTATTGTCAAATTTCTAAATTACCAAGACAAGCTTAGATTTCTGCAATCTTACCATAAATGTAAGCCCCTATTCCTAGCGGAAGCTAAAATCTTACTCTTTCAAGATTATTCAATGGAGACAGTTAATAAAAGACGAGAAATTACTCCAATGTGCACAAAGTTTATCCAGCAGGGAATAAGGGCTAACATCTTGTACCCTGCTAAAATTAAGGTATACGTAGAAAATCAACCAATTGTTTTTGACACCCTAGCGGAAGCTGGAAATAATGACAAGTAGAATTAAGGTCACTTCATGGAATATAGGTGGCCTCACGTCCCCCATTAAAAGAAAAACCATATTAACTTACTTGAAGAGAATTAATACCTCTATTGCATTTCTGCAAGAAACACACTTGAAAACTGAAGAGGTTCTCAAGCTTAAATCTACATGGGTCCAAGAGGTTTTCTTCTCTCCAAGTATCAGGAGGAAAGGGGGGGTCGCTATCCTAGTAAGCAAAAATACTAAGTACCAGGTAATACAAACAGAAAATGATACCGAAGGGAGATACATAATTTTAAAAATTAAAATTGATAACACGCTACAGGGAGTGCAGAATTATTAGGCAAGTTGTATTTTTGAGGATTAATTTTATTATTGAACAACAACCATGTTCTCAATGAACCCAAAAAACTCATTAATATCAAAGCTGAATAGTTTTGGAAGTAGTTTTTAGTTTGTTTTTAGTTATAGCTATTTTAGGGGGATATCTGTGTGTGCAGGTGACTATTACTGTGCATAATTATTAGGCAACTTAACAAAAAACAAATATATACCCATTTCAATTATTTATTTTTACCAGTGAAACCAATATAACATCTCAACATTCACAAATATACATTTCTGACATTCAAAAACAAAACAAAAACAAATCAGTGACCAATATAGCCACCTTTCTTTGCAAGGACACTCAAAAGCCTGCCATCCATGGATTCTGTCAGTGTTTTGATCTGTTCACCATCAACATTGCGTGCAGCAGCAACCACAGCCTCCCAGACACTGTTCAGAGAGGTGTACTGTTTTCCCTCCTTGTAAATCTCAGATTTGATGATGGACCACAGGTTCTCAATGGGGTTCAGATCAGGTGAACAAGGAGGCCATGTCATTAGATTTTCTTCTTTTATACCCTTTCTTGCCAGCCACGCTGTGGAGTACTTGGACGCGTGTGATGGAGCATTGTCCTGCATGAAAATCATGTTTTTCTTGAAGGATGCAGACTTCTTCCTGTACCACTGCTTGAAGAAGGTGTCTTCCAGAAACTGGCAGTAGAACTGGGAGTTGAGCTTGACTCCATCCTCAACCCGAAAAGGCCCCACAAGCTCATCTTTGATGATACCAGCCCAAACCAGTACTCCACCTCCACCTTGCTGGCGTCTGAGTCTGACTGGAGCTCTCTGCCCTTTACCAATCCAGCCACGGGCCCATCCATCTGGCCCATCAAGACTCACTCTCATTTCATCAGTCCATAAAACCTTAGAAAAATCAGTCTTGAGATATTTCTTGGCCCAGTCTTGACGTTTCAGCTTGTGTGTCTTGTTCAGTGGTGGTCGTCTTTCAGCCTTTCTTACCTTGGCCATGTCTCTGAGTATTGCACACCTTGTGCTTTTGGGCACTCCAGTGATGTTGCAGCTCTGAAATATGGCCAAACTGGTGGCAAGTGGCATCTTGGCAGCTGCACGCTTGACTTTTCTCAGTTCATGGGCAGTTATTTTGCGCCTTGGTTTTTCCACACGCTTCTTGCGACCCTGTTGACTATTTTTAATGAAACGCTTGATTGTTCGATGATCACGCTTCAGAAGCTTTGCAATTTTAAGAGTGCTGCATCCCTCTGCAAGATATCTCACTATTTTTGACTTTTCTGAGCCTGTCAAGTCCTTCTTTTGACCCATTTTGCCAAAGGAAAGGAAGTTGCCTAATAATTATGCACACCTGATATAGGGTGTTGATGTTATTAGACCATACCCCTTCTCATTACAGAGATGCACATCACCTAATATGCTTAATTGGTATTAGGCTTTCGAGCCTATACAGCTTGGAGTAAGACAACATGCATAAAGAGGATGATGTGGTCAAAATACTAATTTGCCTAATAATTCTGCACTCCCTGTATACACACTTTGTAACATCTATGCCCCAAATGTTTTTAATGTACCCTTTTGGGAAGTAGTACAAAACAGGCTCATGACATGTGCTGAGGGATATTTGATATTGGGCGGAGACTTCAACATGACCCCTAAATGCCCGTTGGATAGGTTAAGACAGGATCGCGTGCTAAAAAGAACCAAAAGAGATAAATTAGAATCAAAACTTTTCTCTAGAATAATGCTAAATTTAAAAGTTTGTGATATATGAAGACTCCAAAATCCTAATTCTCGTGAGTACACGTGCCTCTCAAAGGCACATAAGTCTCTCTCAAGGATAGATCTCCTCTTACTGGATGAGAGGTTATGTAAGTCACAGGTGCGGGCTCAAATACTTCCCATAGTTATCTCCGACTATATAATCGTGGGCAAACAAATAGACGATTTTTTTTTCCAACATTCCTTGCCACAGATCTTAAATTTAAAAACTGGTTAGAAGCTAAATTTAAAGACTATGCTTTCTTGAACCGTGACTACATCTCATGCCCTCTATTATTCTGGGAGACGGCTAAAGCAGTATTAAGAGGGGAAATCATAGCATATAACGTAAATAGAACTAAAAAACTTAAGCAAAGAGAGAGGGAGTTGGCACGAGCAGTTTCTAATGCATATAATTTCCATTTAATTCTAAATTCTCCACAGAGATGGGCTAAATACACCTCAGCTTTACAAAATAGAGACTCCTTCTTGCTTTACAAAACAACACAGAATGATGCCAGGATCCAGTCAAAGTTATATCGATTTGGCAATAAAAGGGGTAAATTACTAGCTAAACTTCTTAAAATTGAAAGGGGATCTCAATTGATATATTATATAAATACGGGAGCTCAGACAGTCAATACGACTGAAGAACTTATACAATTATTCTTTAAATATTATTCTGATTTATATTCTTTTAGAAAGTCTAATACACAGGCACGTGATCAATTCTGGAACGAAATCACTTTCCCCACATTACACTATGAGAACCTACAGGACTTATATGCCCCAATTACTGAAATAGAAGTATCTAAAGCAATTTTAAAATTGCCACACAATAAAGCCCCAGGCCCAGATGCATTACCGAATGAATTTTACCAAGCTCTAAATAATATCATTACACAATATTTAACCACTCTATTTAATTCTTTATATATAGAAGGAAAGGATCCAACTCGTGGTTTTTCTGCATCTTACACTACTCTGATACTGAAGCCTGGGAAGGACCCAACAAAAGAGGAATCATATAGACCCATCGCATTACTCAATACCGACTATAAAATCTTAACCTCAATATTAGCTCACAGACTCCAAATCATACTGCCTCCTATTATCCATACAGATCAAGTTGGGTTCATACAGAACAGAAACTCTGCCTCAAAAATACGTGAACTCTTCCTTCTTATCGACTATTTTAGAGAGTTAGGCCCTCAAGAAGGGGGGGAGGGAGAGGACACCCCTGATAAGGCAATAATATCAATAGATGCCCAAAAAGCTTTCGACTCAGTCCACCACGATCATCTCATTTATACCTTAAATAACTTCGGACTGAAAGAAAACTTCACTAAGTTTGTTAGCAATCTTTACCGAAATGCTACTACAAAATTAATGGTGAATGGAAACATATCACAGGATATAGAATTACAACGTGGTACTAGACAGGGGTGCCCTCTGTCCCCCCTCCTCTTCGATCTTGCTATAGAGCCTCTTGCCATCTATATAAGACATCAAATTGATGGGATAAGGGTGGGCAGGAAAGAGTCTAAAATTGCTTTATATGCAGATGATGTTCTTATTTATATGACCAATACAAGATTAAATATACCTAAACTTTTAAATATAGTACAACAATTTGGGTCCTTCTCAGGCTATCAGGTTAATAATACAAAATCTGAACTATTCTGGATCACTCAGACAAAAGATTCATTAGTAGAAATTCCTTTCCACATAGCTCACAATTCTTTCCGATATCTAGAAATTAACATCTCTTACGACCTAGATACTTGGTACTCGCTTAATTTCACTCCAATAATAAATAAAATTAAAGAATCCCTTAAAAATTTGCAAAATTTCCCGTTATCTTTATCAGGACGAATAGCCGCCTATAAAATGATGCTCTTACCGAAACTTTTATACATGATACAGAATATTCCTCTTTTTATTAAGCGGAAAGATATAGATCTTCTTAATTCTACCCTTAGATCATTTATATGGCAGAATAGAAAGCCCAGAATCTCTCTTCAAAAATTATCTCTCCCACTGAAGTATGGGGGGCTTGCGCTCCCAGATATACGAGCATATAATCAAGCTTTTCTAGCTCGTACGGTCATGGACTGGGTACATTTAAAGAATTATGTAACAGATAATGATCTGGAAAAAAACATAACTTATCCTCTAAAATTAACAGCACTGATACATAATGATCCCAATCAGATTCCGAATCAAATCAAGAAGTTAAAATCTATTTATAACCCTATTTTGGCATGGAAAAAGATCTGTGCTATACTAGAGGTAGAGTATCATGTTTCCCGATATATTCCGTTTCTGGGTAACCCACAGTTCGGAGATAGTATACAGGAAGGAGTATTCAGGAAATGGAAAATACTAGGCCTTAGCAATATATATCAGATTCTGGATTTTGAAAGAAGATGTGTTAAATCATTTGAAACTTTGAGATTAGAATTCAATATACCAAACAAATTTTTTTTTTGCTTATCTCCAGGCAAGACACTATGCTTTAAAACTCATTTACAAATATGGATGGAACTGGTCTCTGGATAGTGTTGGAAACTGGCTTGCTGTTGCCAAACTGAGACACATGTCAATTGCATTTGGGTACCAATTGCTGGTATCAGTAAAGGGAGCAAAAAATATTGAGACAACCCAGAATAAGTGGAGTGCATTGATCAAACAACCTTTAGATCCCCCATTGTTCCACCAATCAATACTAGAAGCTGCTCGTACCACTCTCTCCGCTTCTTGGAGGGAATCTCATCTGAAACTGTTATACATGACCTACTTTACTCCTGAAAAAGGATATAGATGTGGGAGTAGCAGCTTTAAGTCATGCCCAAAATGCTCACTTCTGATGGCAGACCTCCAGCACATGTTATGGGCCTGCCCAAAAATCAGGAATTTCTGGTTAAAGATTCAATTTTGGTTAAATAAGATAATAGCTCCTTCCCGTATAATATTATCTTTAGAAATAATAGTTTTTCTGTTTCATTTAAATGAGGAAAACATAAAGAAAATTATCAACATGACTATCCTGGCAGCAAGATATCTCATTTTTAGTAAATGGAAACAGACAACAATTCCTAGCATAACAGAAACTAAGAACTATTTAAAAAAGCAATACATATTGGAATAAATAGACACAGACCCAAATAATGACCGAGATATCAGAAAACTATTCTTGAAATGGTCACCATTTATTAAAAATTTACCACCTAGTGAAGTTGACTTTTTGATATATCCCTTTAGGAATTCAGAACTCGTAACTCTTGGCACGTGGTAGTAACAATTAAATAAAAAGTTTTGTTTTTTTTTTGTTTGTTTTTTTTCTCATTTTTCAAGATATTAGAGGGTTAGGGTGTAGGAACAGAGGGGGGGAATGGAGGAAGGAGGAGGGAAGAGGAGGAAAACTAGGGGTAAAAAAATCCTAACTCAGAATACGTAAAGTATAATTTATTGCTGTTTTATTTTTTCTGTTATATGTTAAGAATTAAATATGTTAAGATTGTACAGCTCATTATGTATTTCTAAACTCCTCATAATACTTGTATATACTTGAAAGTATTTTGTTCAATGAAATTGTGTTCTGGAAAGGAATTAAATAAAATATTTTAAAAAAAAAATTCTATTACATGCATTCTTCATGTCGCAAAAGTGTTTTAAGGAAAATATATACCTTTTGTTTTATTGACATATGATATACAATAATATTAGTACTCATGTTTTTTTTTTTTCCAGCATCTACCAGTGCTGCTGCAGTTACAGCTGCTGCTGATGCTGCCACTGATGGGGATGACACAGTCCTATTGCCCATCAGTATCCATACTGAATCCAGCCACAGCTTCTCCTCGGCCGCCACACAGCCTGACATTATGTGCAGCACTCCTGATGGAGCAAGCATTGGCCGAACAACAGGTATGTTTTTTAATGTTAGATTTTGTTTAATTCAAATGCTCTTACTCGTATGATTGTAAATTGATTTTTTACTCTTTATATACACATTTGTTTTTTTTAGCTGAGGTCCGAAGGGCTTTGGGACACCCTCCAACATCTTTGAGCTCCTCCACAGGTAACAAAAACAAGGTCAAACATTAATGTTATCTGTGCTCACATTACCAGGACAGTCAATGTGTTCAGTCAGCATCCAGTAGTGCATTGCTGATCATTCAACAAAGCATAAAGAGAGAATGAAACAAATTAGATAATAGAAGTAAATTAGAAAGTTGTTTAAAATTGTATTCTCTAGCTGAATCATGAAAGAACATTTTTGGTTTTCATGTCCCTTTAAACTTAGAAGGAATCACAGGTTTGGATCATCACCTGTGTGTTGCTTGATGATTGTTTGGCTACGTTTCAACACCAATCATCAAGTGCTACCTATGTGCTTAACAAAATACAGAACATCTAAGCGTACATTTAAAACAATCTAAACAGAGAACATAGAAACATGTTATTTGATTTATTTATAAAGTTAATTCAAATTGCATGCTCGTTCACAATCATTAGCTTTCTTTTTTGAATAGAATATCCCTTTAACCTCTGCAAGCATCGCCATTATCACATATATATATGCGCAAAATTAAAAAAAAAATTAATTTGGTAACGTTTTTTCATGCACGTCCATGTGACTCAGAATAAGATATTCTCAGCGCAACAACAATTTCAATACTGAAGCTTCTCACAGCACCAGTGGGCCTTGTATCATGTCAGTAATTAAGAAACAGAGTCTAAAAAAATTAAAAAAAAGCTCTTTTGGTTGTCTTAGCAAGTGCTGTGGGGAAAATGCTGGTGCACGCACGGTGAAAACTTAAATACACTTTTGAAACTGATATAGCTTTTATTAGAATCACTTTTGTTACTACATTTATACAGCAACAATTAAAATGCTGTTTTTAATAAATGAGATGCATTCAGTTGGATTACAAGCTTTGATGGACTATCCCTTTAAGATAACATTAACTATCGGAATCGAGCATGTTAAAATACAGTGTCTTACATTTATAATCTCGATCTAAATCATCAAAGCTATATGTTTACTTTCATATGCCTTTAATCTTTCAGTTTACATTATGTGTGATTATAATATTTTTACCCCCCCATTTCTTTAGATATTGAACATGCCCATAATGTTTCAGAGGAGATCACCGGTTGTGTTTGACAGATGAGAGCTATTGTGGAGGAGGAGGAGTCCCTGGGATAGACCCAATATCCAGAATCCCAGGAGCAGGGAATCTCCCAGGTGACATCGGATATGGAGGCTCTCATCTGTGCTGCCCCTCCTGCCCCAGAAGACCCTCCTGCTCTTAATCCTGTTGCCCCTCCTGCACCTTTTGCTCATGCTTTACTACTTACTTTAAAGACCCTCCTATGATGGCATATAAGAGAAAAATTGTAATATTAAAGATATTCTTACAAAAGCTGATATAGGTAGCCAGTCCAAAATGGAAACAGGCTACATAATCAAAAAAAATTGGGTTGCTATCCCTGTTTGGGATGCTCTAATCGTAATTCTTTAATTAAAGGAGATAAGTTTGCACACCCGAGAACTGGTAAATTGTATAATATTAGAGATTTCTTTACATGTAACTCAAGTTATGTGATTTATCTGATAAAGTGCCCGTGTTCCAGGATTTATTTAAGAGAGACCACAAGAAGGATACGTGATTGTATCACTGAACATAAATCAAACATTAGGTGCAATAATAAAGATGCGCCTGTGTCATCTCATTTCCTGGAAGCAGGGCATTCTATTAGCCAATTAAGATGGCAAATCATTAACCACATTAAACTGCCTAGAAGAGGGGGCAATAGGGAATTATTATTAAAAAGAAAAGAATTGTTTTGGATATCTACACTTAACTCAATGAGGCCTTTTAGAATGAATAAAGATTACAATGTATTAGTATTTATGTGGTTTATTCAATTCAGTACAGTGTACAAAAGTATTTTTCTTAATGTTTTTAAACTGTTTTTTGTATATTTTCTATTTTGATACATTGAACTTGTAGTACTCAGGATTTACCAGTAGATGGGGTAGGTGAGTGGTTACCTGGCCTGAACATGTATTATAATTGATTAAACACCTACAGGTATATGCTAATTAAGTAACCTGTGTGGCTACAAAACAGAGAGTTTGTGAATAGTATTACATTGTATGACTAAGGGTGTATAACCTGAAACGTTACTGCTATTTTTGTACCTTTGAATCTTTCTTTAAATAAAGTAAAGATTTGGAAGCTTATGCTGTGGACACCTTTTTTTATTGCCTGTTGCTCATGCCCCAGCAGCTCATGGCCATGCGGATCCTGACCACGAACTGCATCGCATCGATGATAAATCTGGCCAGTCAGTACAGGGCTGATAACCATGAGTTGCATGGGGCATTAAGATTATCTATCGAGCAACAGGGGCAGATATTACATAGGGGCATTCAAGTAGATAGGGAAAGATTAGATATAGAGAGGGAAAGATTGATAATATAAACAGGTAGAATAGATTTAGAGAGGGAAAGATTTGTATATGAAAAGATGAGGGATAGTGAAAGATTAGAATTAGAGAGGGATAGATTTTTATATGAAAGACAGAGGGATAGTGATAGGATAAATTGTGATAGGGAGAGATTAGAAGTAGACAGGTCCAGGGTAGCTGTAGAGCAGGGAGAACTACATCATCGGGAGAGGGCAAATGAAGACAACCGGACAACTTTTTTTAATGTTTGGGAGCAGAACAACAAGGGAGAGATCTCCCCCACTGTCTCCATCTGCCAAAAAAGGAAGGAGTAGAGTTTTTATTTGGTTCTGATATATTAATTTATTTTAAATATAATTTATATTTTATTTTTTATTATGTATGTCATTAAATTTTTATTTTGTATTATTTAAATACATGAATAAAAATATATTCAAAACTAATAAATGTGATTGTTTGTTATTACTTTATTCACATAATACAAATGTTACAAATGATTGTTGATCAAATTCAATGCATGGGTAAGATATACTTTTCTCTGCTTATTAAAGGGTCAAACTATGCCATATATTTTTTGGGTTTAAATTAAAAAAAAAAAAGATTATATATTCTTGACTTTGGCATAAACAACTCACTTTAATTAAAGGTAAAATGAATCAATAATTTTAATTTCAGGAGTCATAAATAGCATTTGAAATTTAATTAGATAAATGTATTCATTCTCATGTTTCCTTATTTAAAAAATATATGGCTTTTCAGTAAAGGGACACTGAACACCAACAAATAATTTTAAAACTCAGAGCATGCAATAGTAAGAAAATATATCATTTTCGAATATTATCAATTTATATTTGTTCTCTAGCTATCTTTATATGAAAAATAAAGCATCTAAGCTAAGGATAGCATTCATTTTTGGTTCTTAACCATGGACAGCAGTTGTTTAATGGTGGATGCATTTTTCCACAATTCTTAAAAAACAACCTAGGTTAAGAAAGAAAAAAAATATGTTTTTCAAATACAGATAGCAAGATACTTATTATGAATTGCCGATTTTTCAAAACTCTCTCTCTCTCTCTCCAAATTTGCTTTGTTCTATTGGTATTCTTTGTTGAAAGCTAAACCTAGGAAGGTTCATATGATAATTTCTAAGCACTTGAAGGCCACCTCTTTTCACATGTTGTTTATTTGCTCATCATCATGAAAACCATAGAGATAGCATTGTGATCATGCTTGTGGATTGTGGCAGACACTCCACTAATTGTCTAAAATGAAAGTCAATAGATAAAATGTCATGTGATCAGGGGGCTGTCAGAATATGCTTAGATAAAAGTGAATCACAGAGGTAAAAAGTATATTAATATAACAGTGTTAGTAATGCTAAACTGGCGAATTGGTACTAAAAGGAATTACCTATCTTTAAATAAAAAAAATATCTGGTGTTGACTGTCCCTTTAAAGGGACAGTCACCACCAGATATTTTTTTATTTAAAGGTCTATTAACCTTATATTGGCATTTTAATTATTTTATTTTGCCTGTGGTATCCCCACCCATCCTGAAATTTTTGGTCCTCATGGCCAAGCTGTGTTAACACAGCCAGTAGAAGAAATTACACTCCCAGTATTGATGATTGGTTTAAGGACAGACATAAGATAAAGAAGCAGGTATATTTACACAATTTGATAAAGTAATAAGATCTGATTATACCTACAAGCTGAACCCATTTTATTAGGTTGTGGCTTCAAAACACCAAATCAGCTAATTTGTATATACAAATAAGCATTACAAAAGAAAATCTCATACATTTTATACTCTGCAGCTAGTAAAAAAAGGAATTGGAAACACATTAAGTTAAAAACAATGTTATAGTATACGGTCCATTTAAGCACAGACAGGCCTGTGTGCAAGTACAGTATTGAAAATTCATAGAGACATGTTTAAAGAAATAGACAGAGAAAGTACATAACTCACTCACAATCTCTCAGCTAAGATGAAAATCAATAATTCAAGGTTTAGTTAACGCATTTAGAAAAATGGTAGAAGCATGGGTACCTCGTCAAGGTCCCTTCCAACCCCTAAAACTGACACACAATGTAAGCTCTCAATCCAACAAACTGTGAATAAGTGAAGGGTGCATAACGGGTTACATAAATGACTTGCAGAATTTAAGTATTATTGCATCATTTTACAAGCAAATTGATTGAATAATGTATGCACCATGATGATTGACAGAATTTCTGTATGATTGCGTCATGTGGCGAGCAGAACGTTGTGTATAAATTAATATGTATAGAATTAGATCATCCAGTAAGTTCAATAGCTGTAATAAATGCAGGTGTATTTTTGTACAATTAAATAAATTACTTATGCCCAACACATGATGATTTAGCTATGATGGTAATCATAACTCTGATTTCTTTCATGTAATTAGCAAGAGTCCATGAGCTAGTGACGTATGGGATATACATTCCTACCAGGAGGGGCAAAGTTTCCCAAACCTCAAAATGCCTATAAATACACCCCTCACCACACCCACAAATCAGTTTTACAAACTTTGCCTCCTATGGAGGTGGTGAAGTAAGTTTGTGCTAGATTCTACGTTGATATGCGCTCCGCAGCAGGTTGGAGCCCGGTTTTCCTCTCAGCGTGCAGTGAATGTCAGAGGGATGTGAGGAGAGTATTGCCTATTTGAATTCAATGATCTCCTTCTACGGGGTCTATTTCATAGGTTCTCTGTTATCGGTCGTAGAGATTCATCTCTTACCTCCCTTTTCAGATCGACGATATACTCTTATATATACCATTACCTCTACTGATTCTCGTTTCAGTACTGGTTTGGCTTTCTACTACATGTAGATGAGTGTCCTGGGGTAAGTAAGTCTTATTTTCTGTGACACTCTAAGCTATGGTTGGGCACTTTTTTATAAAGTTCTAAATATATGTATTCAAACATTTATTTGCCTTGACTCAGGACATTCAAACATTCCTTATTTCAGACAGTCAGTTTCATATTTGGGATAATGCATATGAATAAAAAATTTTCTTACCTTAAAATTTGACTTTTTTCCCTGTGGGCTGTTAGGCTCGCGGGGGCTGAAAATGCTTCATTTTATTGCGTCATTCTTGGCGCGGACTTTTTTGGCGCAAATTTTTTTTTCTGTTTCCGGCGTCATACGTATCGCCGGAAATTGCGTCATTTTTGACGTTTTTTTGCGCCAAAAGTGTCGGCGTTCCGGATGTGGCGTCATTTTTGGCGCCAAAAGCATTTAGGCGCCAAATAATGTGGGCGTCTTTTTTGGCGCTAAAAAATATGGGCGTCACTATTGTCTCCACATTATTTAAGTCTCATTATTTATTGCTTCTGGTTGCTAGAAGCTTGTTCACTGGCATTTTTTCCCATTCCTGAAACTGTCATTTAAGGAATTTGATCAATTTTTCTTTATATGTTGTTTTTTCTATTATATATTGCAAGATGTCCCAGATTGACACTGAGTCAGAAGATACTTCTGGAAAAACGCTGCCTGGTGCTGGATCGACCAAAGTTAAGTGTATCTGCTGTAAACTTGTGGTATCTGTTCCTCCAGCTGTTGTTTGTAATGAATGTCATGACAAACTTGTTAATGCAGATAATATTTCCTTTAGTAATGTTACATTACCTGTTGCTGTTCCGTCAACATCTAATAATCAGAGTGTTCCTGTTAGCATAAGAGATTTTGTTTCTAAATCCATTAAGAAGGCCATGTCTGTTATTCCTCCTTCTAGTAAACGTAAAAGGTCTTTTAAATCTTCTCATTTTTCAGATGAATTTTTAAATGAACATCATCATTCTGATTCTGATAATGGTTCCTCTGGTTCAGAGGATTCTGTCTTAGAGGTTGATGCTGATAAATCTTCATATTTATTCAAAATAGAATTTATTCGTTCTTTACTTAAAGAAGTCTTAATTGCATTAGAAATAGAGGATTCTGGTCCTCTTGATACTAAATCTAAACGTTTAAATAAGGTTTTTAAATCTCCTGTAGTTATTCCAGAAGTTTTTCCTGTCCCTGATGCTATTTCTGAAGTAATCTCCAGGGAATGGAATAATTTGGGTAATTCATTTACTCCTTCTAAACGTTTTAAGCAATTATATCCTGTGCCATCTGACAGATTAGAGTTTTGGGACAAAATCCCTAAAGTTGATGGGGCTATCTCTACTCTTGCTAAACGTACTACTATTCCTACGGCAGATATTACTTCCTTTAAGGATCCTTTAGATAGGAAGAATGAATCCTTTCTAAGAAAAGCTTACTTATGTTCAGGTAATCTTCTTAGACCTGCTATATCTTTAGCGGATGTTGCTGCAGCTTCAACTTTTTGGTTAGAAGCTTTAGCGCAACAAGTAACAGATCATAATTCTCATAGCATTGTTAATCTTCTTCAACATGCTAATAACTTTATTTGTGATGCCATCTTTGATATCATTAGATTTGATGTCAGGTATATGTCTCTAGCTATTTTAGCTAGAAGAGCTTTATGGCTTAAAACTTGGAATGCTGATATGTCTTCTAAGTCAACTTTGCTTTCCCTTTCTTTCCAAGGTAATAAATTATTTGGTTCTCAGTTGGATTCTATTATCTCAACTGTTACTGGAGGGAAAGGAACTTTTTTACCACAGGATAAAAAATCTAAAGGTAAATTTAGGTCTAATAATCGTTTTCGTTCCTTTCATCACAATAAGGAACACAAGCCTGATCCTTCACCCACAGGAGCGGTATCAGTTTGGAAACCATCTCCAGTCTGGAATAAATCCAAGCCTTTTAGAAAACCAAAGCCAGCTCCCAAGTCCACATGAAGGTGCGGCCCTCATTCCAGCCCAGCTGGTAGGGGGCAGATTACGTTTTTTCAAAGAAATTTGGATCAATTCAATTCACAATCTTTGGATTCAGAACATTGTTTCAGAAGGGTACAGAATTGGCTTCAAGATAAGGCCTCCTGCAAAGAGATTTTTTCTTTCCCGTGTCCCAGTAAATCCAGCGAAAGCTCAAGCATTTCTGAAATGTGTTTCAGATCTAGAGTTGGCTGGAGTAATTATGCCAGTTCCAGTTCTGGAACAGGGGCTGGGGTTTTATTCAAATCTCTTCATTGTACCAAAGAAGGAGAATTCCTTCAGACCAGTTCTGGATCTAAAAATATTGAATCGTTATGTAAGGATACCAACATTCAAAATGGTAACTATAAGGACTATCCTGCCTTTTGTTCAGCAAGGGCATTATATGTCCACAATAGATTTACAGGATGCATATCTGCATATTCCGATTCATCCAGATCACTATCAGTTTCTGAGATTCTCTTTCCTAGACAAGCATTACCAGTTTGTGGCTCTGCCGTTTGGCCTAGCAACAGCTCCAAGAATTTTTACAAAGGTTCTCGGTGCCCCTCTGTCTGTAATCAGAGAACAGGGTATTGTGGTATTTCCTTATTTGGACGATATCTTGGTACTTGCTCAGTCTTCACATTTAGCAGAATCTCATACGAATCGACTTGTGTTGTTTCTTCAAGATCATGGTTGGAGGATCAATTTACCGAAAAGTTCATTGATTCCTCAGACAAGGGTAACCTTTTTAGGTTTCCAGATAGATTCAGTGTCCATGACTCTGTCTCTGACAGACAAGAGACATCTAAAATTGATCTCAGCTTGTCGAAATCTTCAATCACAATCATTCCCTTCGGTAGCCTTATGCATGGAAATTCTAGGTCTTATGACTGCTGCATCGGATGCGATCCCCTTTGCTTGTTTTCACATGCGACCTCTTCAGCTCTGTATGCTGAACCAGTGGTGCAGGGATTACACAAAGATATCTCAATTAATATCTTTAAAACCGATTGTACGACACTCTCTGACGTGGTGGACAGATCACCATTGTTTAGTTCAGGGGGCTTCTTTTGTTCTTCCGACCTGGACTTTAATTTCAACAGATGCAAGTCTAACAGGTTGGGGAGCTGTTTGGGGGTCTCTGACAGCACAAGGGGTTTGGGAATCTCAGGAGGTGAGATTACCAATCAATATTTTGGAACTCCGTGCAATTTTCAGAGCTCTTCAGTCATGGCCTCTTCTAAAGAGAGAATCGTTTGTTTTCAGACAGACAATGTCACAACTGTGGCATACATCAATCATCAAGGAGGGACTCACAGTCCTCTGGCTATGAAAGAAGTATCTTGAATACTGGTATGGGCGGAATCCAGCTCCTGTCTAGTTTCTGCGGTTCATATCCCAGGTATAGACAATTGGGAAGCGGATTATCTCAGTCGCCAAACGTTACATCCGGGCGAATGGTCTCTTCACCCAGAGGTATTTCTTCAGATTGTTCAGATGTGGGAACTTCCAGAAATAGATCTGATAGCTTCTCATCTAAACAAGAAACTTCCCAGGTATCTGTCCAGATCCAGGGATCCTCAGGCGGAAGCAGTGGATGCATTGTCACTTCCTTGGAAGTATCATCCTGCCTATCTCTTTCCGCCTCTAGTTCTTCTTCCAAGAGTAATCTCCAAGATTCTGAAGGAATGCTCGTTTGTTCTGCTGGTGGCTCCAGCATGGCCTCACAGGTTTTGGTATGCGGATCTTGTCCGGATGGCCTCTTGCCAACCATGGACTCTCCCGTTAAGACCAGACCTTCTGTCACAAGGTCCATTTTTCCATCAGGATCTCAAATCCTTAAATTTAAAGGTATGGAGATTGAACGCTTGATTCTTAGTCAAAGAGGTTTCTCTGACTCTGTGATTAATACCATGTTACAGGCTCGTAAATCTGTATCTAGAAAGATATATTATAGAGTCTGGAAGACTTACATTTCTTGGTGTCTTTCTCATCATTTTTCCTGGCATTCTTTTAGAATTCCGAGAATTTTAAAGTTTCTTCAGGATGGTTTGGATAAAGGTTTGTCTGCAAGTTCCTTGAAAGGACAAATTTCTGCTCTTTCTCACAGAAAGATTGCTAATCTTCCTGATATTCATTGTTTTGTACAAGCTTTGGTTAGTATAAAACCTGTCATTAAGTCAATCTCTCCTCCTTGGAGTTTGAATTTGGTTCTGGGGGCTCTTCAAGCTCCTCCGTTTGAACCTATGCATTCGCTGGATATTAAATTACTTTCTTGGAAAGTTTTGTTTCTTTTGGCCATCTCTTCTGCTAGAAGAGTTTCTGAATTATCTGCTCTTTCTTGTGAGTCTCCTTTTCTGATTTTTCATCAGGATAAGGCGGTGTTGCGAACTTCTTTTAAATTTTTACCTAAGGTTGTGAATTCTAACAACATTAGTAGAGAAATTGTGGTTCCTTCATTGTGTCCTAATCCTAAGAATTCTAAGGAGAGATCATTGCATTCTTTGGATGTAGTTAGAGCTTTGAAATATTATGTTGAAGCTACTAAGAATTTCCGAAAGACTTCTAGTCTATTTGTTATCTTTTCTGGTTCTAGGAAAGGTCAGAAGGCCTCTGCCATTTCTTTGGCATCTTGGTTAAAATCTTTAATTCATCTTGCTTATGTCGAGTCGGGTAAAACTCCGCCTCAAAGGATTACAGCTCATTCTACTAGGTCAGTTTCTACTTCCTGGGCGTTTAGGAATGAAGCTTCGGTTGATCAGATTTGCAAAGCAGCAACTTGGTCTTCTTTGCATACTTTTACTAAATTCTACCATTTTGATGTGTTTTCTTCTTCTGAAGCAGTTTTTGGTAGAAAAGTACTTCAGGCAGCTGTTTCAGTTTGATTCTTCTGCTTATTATTTCAGTTTTTTTCATTATAAGATTTAAACTTTATTTTGGGTGTGGATTATTTTCAGCGGAATTGGCTGTCTTTATTTTATCCCTCCCTCTCTAGTGACTCTTGCATGGAAGATCCACATCTTGGGTAGTCATTATCCCATACGTCACTAGCTCATGGACTCTTGCTAATTACATGAAAGAAAACATAATTTATGTAAGAATTTACCTGATAAATTCATTTCTTTCATATTAGCAAGAGTCCATGAGGCCCACCCTTTTTGTGGTGGTTATGATTTTTTTGTATAAAGCACAATTATTCCAATTCCTTATTTTTTATGCTTTCGCACTTTTTTCTTATCACCCCACTTCTTGGCTATGCGTTAAACTGATTTGTGGGTGTGGTGAGGGGTGTATTTATAGGCATTTTGAGGTTTGGGAAACTTTGCCCCTCCTGGTAGGAATGTATATCCCATACGTCACTAGCTCATGGACTCTTGCTAATATGAAAGAAATGAATTTATCAGGTAAGTTCTTACATAAATTATGTTTTTCTGTGTTTGGATGGCAGCGTTGTGGAGGCTTAAAAGATCAGTGATTACTGTGTTTTTGAAATAATATATTAAAGAAAATTATTAACATTATTATCATTGCCAAACAATCTAGAAAGAGATTGCAATGTAGAAAATTATGAAATGCAATAATTTGTGCAACCATTTCAAATCTCTTGCTATCCGTTGTGGGATTGAGAATGCCATTTTAAATGCATTTTACATGAACTTAGTATGCAACATTTTTGATGGTCTTGTTATCCTTATTTTAAAAAATATTTGACAATTGAATAGAGGAACAATGTGGTGTAGTAACATTGACAAACATGACGTAGAATGCCATTTTAAAGTAATTTCAATGTATTTTGCATGCACAAAGGGAAACAGTGTCATGCAAAATACATTGAAATTACTTTAAAACCTGCACAAAATCGAATGCCATTTAAAAATCATTTCAATGCATTTTGCATGCCACTGTTTTCATTCTCTTGCTATCCTTAGTTTAAAAATATTTGCAGAGTGAATTGAAGAATAATGTAGAGTATCACCATTGCAAAACTTGACAGAAAGGGAATGCTATTTAATAACTTTGTGTTGGTAACATTTGTCTTTGCGTATAGAAAACATTAAAGATGGTGCAAATAGATGTTTTAAAAATAAAAATAAGGGAGATAGCTATATAATGTTTTGATCTAAAATTGTATCTCTATATCTATTAGTGTGACAAGGTTGGTGCAAAAATATAAAATACATTTGGATATTGCCCGCTTGCTTTGTAATGAGAGACAAAGTTGTAGCATAATCCATCAGTAGTAATGTATTTTTCATTTGCATCTCTTTATCTACTAGTCCACCAAATGTGTAGCAATAATATTGTTTGATTTATGAAGGGTATACATATTTAATACAGTTTCTAATTTACTTTTATTATGTAATATACTTCATTCTCTTGCAACATCGAATATAAGCTTTCAGTGTTTTCTGACTCCCATTGAGTTCTATGGCATCCGTGACCTGAAGGGTGGCGGATTAAAAACCAGGTATGTTGAGTCGGGAAAGACGCAAGCGTAACTGTAGAAATTTTGTTAACTTCGTGTGAGCTTCAAATTGTCTCGAATATGAGGGCAAATTAACACGATTCCGCTCGAATTCCACGGGTTTTCAACTCGCATCAATCTGGGTCGTGTTGAGATCGCGGGATCGTATGTTACGTCACAAATTTCAACATTTGACGATCTTGACTCTTTGATAACTATGGCGGATTAATCTCGTGACAATTACAACGTGGAATTCCAGCATATTTTCAGTTGACGCTTTGATAAATAGGCCTCATTAAATTTGACTGTGCAAATTTCTCAACAGTCCATACCTTTTCTCTGTAACTATGTATCCTTCTGCTCCCCCCCCCCAGATTAATTGATTCCTTGCTTCCATGTGTTTAAGTCATTGGAAATAATAACTAAAACAAGTGTTGTGCTCTGTTTCTGCTGTAAGTATAGTATTATCTAATCCATTTCATTAAAATGTTGTCTCTTAAATGTGTAACACATATCCAGTAAGGCATATCTGGTGCCTTTAGAGCATTGCCTATATTTACTTTACTGGTGTCCAAGTTAACAGAATGTAGGATTATTCAAATGAAATTCTTTTTGGCCAAATTCAAACAAAAGTGATATTACATTTTAAATAAATATTCTACTGCAGGGCTGACAATTTTAATGAATATAGAATTAACCAATGCATAAAATATCAGCACATAAGCTGTGGGAATTATTGCAGATTGTGAAATTGCCCTATAAAATAGAAATATTGATTAGAGAGAGGGACGTTTTTAACTTTTGATACTTTGTACTTTACTGGTTTGGAGAACAAAGAGCAATGAAAGGGATAAAGACAAAGAAATAATTATATATTTATTGATGTTAATTTATTTTAAAGGGACACTGAACCCAATTTTTTTCTTTTGTGATTCATATAGAGCATGCCATTTTAAGCAACTTTCTAATTTACTCCTATTATCAATTTTTCTTCGTTCTCCTGCTATCTTTATTTGAAAAAGAAGGCATCTAAGCAAAGGAGCCAGTCAATTTGTGGTTCAGAACCAAGGACAACCCAGGTTGTTCACCAAAAATGGGCCGGCATCTAAACTTACATTCTTGCTTTTCAAATAAAAATACCAAGAGAATGAAGAAAAATTGATAATAGGAGTAAATTAGAAAGTTGCTTAAAATTGCATACTCTATCTGAATCACAAAAGAAAAAAATTGGGTTCAGTGTCCCTTTAAGAAGGAGATAGAGCTTACAACATGGAGAAGGAGTTAAATGGATACTAAACCCATTTTTTTTTTTTTCATGATTCAAATAGAGCAGGCAATTTTAAGCAACTTTCTAATTTACTTATATTATGAATTTTTATTCATTCTCTTGCTATCTTTATTTAAGATGCAGGAATGTAAAGCTTAGGAGCTGGCCCATTTTGGGTTCAGAACCCTGGCTAGAACTTGCTTATTGGTGGCTACATTTAGACACCAATAATCAAGCGTAACCCAGGTTCTGAAACAAAAAAATGCTGACCGCTAAGCTTACATTCCTGCTTTTTAAATAAAGATACCAAGAGAACAAACAAAATTTGATAATAGGAGTAAATTAGAAAGTTGCTTAAAATTGCATGTTCTATCTGAATCATTAAACAAAAATATTGGGTTTAGTATCCCTTTAATATTGAGGATGGGTGCCAGGTCACCAGATGGCGATTAACAAGGATCCCCCTCCCTAAAATAATAAATAAAATAAATTGCAAGAAAAAAATGCTTTGATTGGTTAGCATTTTATTTTTGCACGTTTACTTGCATATGACTATGGAGTCAATCACAATCTACACTACAGAAAATTGGGTTTTGAGAAAACTGGGCAATAGTTTATGAGCAAACTGGGTACTGGCAGACAGCTGCCAGTACCCAAGATGGTGGAAAATAGGTAGAGGGGGTAGGGTTAGAGAGCTGTATGGGGGGGATTATGGAGGTTGAGGGCTAAGGGGAGTTTGCATATCCTATCTTTTTAATGGGATTTGCCTAATGCTGGTATTACAAGTCTTGGAGAAAGTGAGCGGTACAGCCTCTACCTCCAAGACTCCTACCGCATATAAAAGTCAGTAGTTAAGAATTTTATGGGCTAACGCCGGAACATAAAGCTCTTAACTGCAGTGCTACAAAGTACACTAACACCCATAAACTACCTATGAACCCCTAAACCGAGGCCTCCCCACATTGCAAACACTATAATAAAATTATTTAACCCCTAATCTGCCGACCGGACATCGCCGACACCTACATTATACCTATGAACCCCTAATCTGCTGCCCCTAACATTGCCGACACCTACATTATATTTATTAACCCCTAATCTGCCCCCCCAACATCGCCGCCACCTACCTACACTTATTAACCCCTAATCTGCCGACCGGACATCGCCGCCACTATAATAAATGTATTAACCCCTAAACCGCCGCAATCCCGCCTCGCAAACACTATAATAAATTGTATTAACCCCTAATCTGCACCCCCAACGTCGCCGCCACCTACCTACAATTATTAACCCCTAATCTCCCGCCCCCAATTTTGCAGCTACTATAATAAAGTTATTAACCCCTAAACCTAAGTCTAACCCTAACCCTAACACCCCCCTAAGTTAAATCTATTTTTAATAAATCTAAATAAAATTTCTAAAATTAAATAAATTATTCATATTTAAAACTAAATACTTACCTATAAAATAAACCCTAATATAGCTACAATATAATTAATAGTTACATGGTAGCTATTTTAGGATTTATATTTATTTTACAGGTAACTTTGTATTTATTTTAACTAGGTACAATAGCTATTAAATAGTTAATAATTATTTAATAGCTACCTAGTTAAAATAATTACAAAATTACCTGTAAAATAAATCCTAACCTAAGTTACAAATACACCTAACACTACACTATCAATAAATTAATTAAATAAATTAACTACAATTATCTAACATAAAATACAATTAAATAAACTAAACTATATTACAAAAAACAAACAAACACTAAATTACAAAAAAATAAAAAAAATATTACAAGAAGTTTAAACTAATTACACCTAATCTAAGCCCCCTAATAAAATAAAAAAGCCCCCCAAAATAATAAAATGCCCTATCCTAAACTAAAATACAAAGTAATCAGCTTTTTTTACCAGCCCTTAAAAGGGCTTTTTGTGGGGCATTGCCCCAAAGTAATCAGCTCTTTTACCTGTAAAAAAACAAATACAATACCCCCCCAACATTACAACCCACCACCCACACACCCCTACTCTAAAACAGACCCAATCCCCCCTTAAAAAAAACCTAACACTACCCCATTGAAGATCACCCTACCTTGAGCAGTGTTCACCCAGCCGGGCACAAGTCCGTCCAGAAGTGTTCATTCGATGGGGCAGAAGAGGACATCCGGACCGGCAGAAGTCTTCATCCGATCGGGGCAGAAGAGGTCCTCCATCCAGCAGAAGTCTTCATCCAAGTGGCATCTTCTATCTTCATCCTTTCAGCGAAGAGCGGCTCTATCTTGAAGACCTCCGGCGTGGAACATCCTCCTCGGCCGACGACTATGCGAGGTCAATTCTATTGGCTGATCCAATCAGCCAATCGGATTGAACTTCAATCTGATTGGCTGATTAAATCAACCAATTGAATTTTTCCTACCTTAATTCTGATTGGCTGATAGAATCCTATCAGCCAATCGGAATTAGAGGGACGCCATCTTGGATGATATCATTTAAAGGAACCGTCATTCGTCGGGTAGTCGTCGGCTGAGGAGGATGTTCCCCGCCGGAGGTCTTCAAGATGGAGCCGCTCATTGCCGAAAGGATGAAGATAGAAGATGCCGCTTGGATGAAGACTTCTGCTGGATGGAGGACTTCTTCTGCCCCGATCGGATGAAGACTTCTGCCGGTCCAGATGTCCTCTTCTGCCCCATCGGATGAACACTTCTGGACGGATCTGATGACCACTTGTAGGGTGATCTTCAGTGGGGGTAGTGTTAGGTTTTTTTTACAGGTAAAAGAGCTGATTACTTTGGGGCAATGCCCCGCAAAAAGCCATTTTAAGGGCTGGTAAAAGAGCTGATTACTTTGTAATTTAGTTTTGGATAGGGAATTTTATTATTTTGGGGGGCTTTTTTATTTTATTAGGGGGCTTAGATTAGGTGTAATTAGTTTAAAATTCTTGTAATATTTTTTTATTTTTTGTAATTTAGTGTTTGTTTGTTTTTTTAACATAGTTTAGTTTATTTAATTGTATTTTATGTTAGATAATTGTAGTCAATTTATTTAATTAATGTATTGATAGTGTAGTGTTAGGTGTATTTATAACTTAGGTTAGGATTTATTTTACAGGTAATGTTGTAATTATTTTAACTAAGTAGCTAATAAATAGTTATTAACTATTTAATAGCTATTGTACCTAGTTAAAATAAATACAAAGTTGTCTGTAAAATAAATATAAATCCTAAAATAGCTACCATGTAACTATTAGTTATATTGTAGCTATATTAGGGTTTATTTTATAGGTAAGTATTTAGTTTTAAATAGGATTAATTTATTAAATTTTTGAAATTTTATTTAGATTTATTAAAAATAGATTTAACTTAGGGGGCTGTTAGGGTTAGACTTAGGTTTAGGGGTTAATAATTTTATTATAGTAGTGGCGACGTTGGGGGCGGGAGATTAAGGGTTAATAATTGTAAGTAGGTGGGTGGTGCAGATTAGGGGTTAATAAAATTTATTATAGTGTTTGCGAGGCCGGAGTGTGGCGGTTTAGGGGTTAATACATTTATTATAGTGGCGACAATGTCTGGTCGGCAGATTAGGGGTTAATAAGTGTAGGTAGGTGGCGGCGACGTTGGGGGGGCTGATTAGGGGTTAATAAATATAATATAGGTGTCGGCGATGTTAGGGGCAGCAGATTAGGGGTTCATCGGGATAATGTAGGTGGCGGCGGGGTCCGGAGCGGCAGATTAGGGGTTAATAGTATAATGCAGGTGGCGACGATGTTGGGGGCGGCAGATTAGAGGTTAATAAGTGTAAGATTAGGGGTGTTTAGACTCAGGGTTTATGTTAGGGTGTTAGGTGTAGACTTAGAAAGTATTTCCCCATTGGAAACAATAGGGCTGCGTTAGGAGCTGAACACTGCTTTTTTGCAGGTGTTACGTTTTTTTTTAGCCAGCTCAGCCCCATTGTTTCCTATGAGGAAATTGTGCACGTGCACGTTTTGCCCGCTTACCGCTACCATATGCAATGCTGGTATTACAGGTAGAAGTGGAGGTAAATTTTCTCAACGCTCACTTTTCTGAGGCTAACGCAGCCATTCAGAAAACTTGTAATACCAGCGTTGTTTAAAGTAAGAGCTGGAAAAAAAAGGCTTGTTAGCCCCGCAAGTTTTTACCGACAAAACTTGTAATCTAGGCAATTGTAAATTATAAGATATTATGAAAATAATTTAATGTTGAGAAAACTGTATATAATATGTGTAGGTACAGTATATAAGTAAGAGGAAAATTACAGCTAAACACAAAAACCACAGAAATGTAAAAAGAGCCTTGGTCCCAAACTGTCAGAAAATGGAAAAGTGCTGTGGTCACTAAGGGGCCTATTTATAAAGGTGCGAGCAGACATGATCCAAAATTGTGGATCATGTCTGCTGTATATCGATAGATGCCGACAGCATATGTTGTCGGCATTTGGATAGGCAAGGTGTCCATAGAAAGACACTGGTGTTCATGACTAGCCCTTGGAGTGTCTGCCATAACTTTAGTATATCTTTTAATTCTGATTAAATAATAGGAATAAAAAAAAATGTAGTGTGAATAAAGTCAGTGGATTGTCAAGAGACTGATAGCGATACTGGGTAATAAGCTATGGAATAAATAACTGGATGTGTATCTGCATCTGTATAATAACACCCAGCTCTATACAAAGACACAGTAGTGACACTGGCACATGCGTATAGCCATACAAGGGCTGGTTATATGGTCAGTGGTATCTGCATCAGTATAATAACACCCAGCACTATATAATGACACAGTAGTGACACTGGCTCATAGGTATAGCCAAGGGAGGGCTGGTTATAGGGTTAGAGGTATCTGCATCAGTATATTAACACCCAACGCTATATAATGACACCATAGTGACACTGGCACATGGGTATAGCCAGAGGAGGGCTGGTTATAGGATCAGTGGTATCTGCATCAGTATAATAACACCTAGCACTATATAATGACACAGTAATGACACTGGCACATGGGTATAGTCAGAGGAGGGCTGGTTATAGGGTCAGTGGTATCTGCATCAGTATAATAACACTCAGCACTATATAATGACACAGTAGTGACACTGGCTCATGGGTATAGTCAGAGGAGGGCTGGTTATAGGATCAGTGCTATCTGCATCAGTATAATAACACCCAGCACTATATAATGACACAGTAGTGACACTGGCTCATGGGTATAGTCAGAGGAGGGCTGGTCATAGGGTCAGTGGTATCTGCATCAGTATAATAACACCCAGCACTATATAATGATACAGTAGTGACACTGGCACATGCGTATAGCCAGAGAAGGGCTGGTTATAGGGTCAGTGGTATCTGCATCAGTATAATAACACCCAGCACTATATAATGATACAGTAGTTACACTGGCACATGGGTATAGCCAGAGGAGGGCTGGTTATAGGGTCAATGGTATCTGCATCAGTATAATAACACCCAGCACTATATAATGATACAGTAGTGACACTGGCACATGGGTATAGCCAGAGGAGGGCTGGTTATAGGGTCAGTGGTATCTGCATCAGTATAATAACACCCAGCACTATATAATGACACAGTAGTGACACTGGCTTATGGGTATAGCCAGACAAGGGCTGGTTATAGAATCAGTGGTATCTGCATCAGTATAATAACAGCCAGCACTATATGACACAGTAGTGACACTGGCACATGGGTATAGCCAGACAAGGGCTGGTTATAGGGTCAGTAGTATCTGCATCAGTATAATAACACCCAGCACTATATAATGACACAGTAGTGACACTGGCACATGGGTATAGCCAGAGGAGGACTGGTTATAGGGTCAGTTGTATCTGCATCAGTATAATAACACCCATCGCTATATAATGACACACTAGTGACACTGGCACATGGGTATAGACAGAGGAGAGCTGGTTATAGGATCAATGGTATCTGCATCAGTATAATAACACCCAGCACTATATAATGACACAGTAGTGACACTGGCTCATGGGTATAGCCAGACAAGGGCTGGTTATAGAATCAGTGGTATCTGCATCAGTATAATAACACCCAGCACTATATAATGACACAGTAGTGACACTGGCACATGGGTATAGCCAGAGGAGGGCTTGTTATAGGATCAGTGCTATCTGCATCAGTATAATAACACCCAGCACTATATAATAATATAGTAGTGACACTGGCTCATGGGTATAGTCAGAGGAGGGCTGGTCATAGGGTCAGTGGTATCTGCATCAGTATAATAACACCCAGCACTATATAATGACACAGTAGTGACACTGGCACATGCCTATAGCCAGAGGAGGGCTGGTTATAGGGTCAGTGGTATCTGCGTCAGTATAATAACCCCCAGCACTATATAATGACACAGTAGTGACACTGGCACATGCGTATAGCCAGAGGAGGGCTGGTTATAGGATCAGTGGTATCTGCATCTGTATAATAACACCTAGCACTATATAATGACACAGAAGTGACACTGGCACATGCGTATAGCCAGACAAGGGTTGGTTATAGGGTCAGTGGTATCTGCATCAGTATAATAACACCCAGCACTATATAATGACACAGTAGTGACACTGGCACATGGGTATAGCCAGAGGAGGGCTGGTTATAGGATCAGTGCTATCTGCATCTGTATAATAACACCCAGCACTATATAATGACACAGTAGTGACACTGGCACATGGGTATAGTCAGAGGAGGGCTGGTTATAGGATCAGTGGTATCTGCATCAGTATAATAACACCCAGCACTATATAATGACACAGTAGTGACACTGGCACATGGGTATAGTCAGAGGAGGGCTGGTTATAGGATCAGTGGTATCTGCATCAGTATAATAACACCCAGCACTGAATAATAACACAGTAGTGACACTGGCACATGGGTATAGTCAGAGGAGGGCTGGTTATAGGATCAGTGGTATCTGCATCAGTATAATAACACCCAGCACTATATAATGACACAGTAGTGACACTGGCACATGGGTATAGCCAGAGGAGGACTGGTTATAGGGTCAGTTGTATCTGCATAATAACACCCAGCGCTATATAATGACACACTAGTGACACTGGCACATGGGTATAGACAGAGGAGAGCTGGTTATAGGATCAGTGGTATCTGCATCAGTATAATAACACCCAGCACTATATAATGAAACAGTAGTGACACTGGCTCATGGGTATAGCCAGGCAAGGGCTGGTTATAGAATCAGTGGTATCTGCATCAGTATAATAACACCCAGCACTATATAATGACACAGTAGTGACACTGGCACATGGGTATAGTCAGAGGAGGGCTGGTTATAGGATCAGTGGTATCTGCATCTGTATAATAACACCCAGCACTATATAATGACACAGTAGTGACACTGGCACATGGGTATAGTCAGAGGAGGGCTGGTTATAGGGTCAGTGGTATCTGCATCTGTATAATAACACCTAGCACTATATAATGACACAGTAGTGACACTGGCACATGGGTATAGTCAGAGGAGGGCTGGTTATAGGGTCACTGGTATCTGCATCTGTATAATAACACCCAGCACTATATAATGACACATAAGTGACACTGGCACATGGGTATAGCCAGAGGAGGGCTGGTTATAGAATCAGTGGTATCTGCATCAGTATAATAACACCCAGCACTATATAATGACACAGTAGTGACACTGGTACATGCGTATAGCCAGACAAGGGTTGGTTATAGGGTCAGTGGTATCTGCATCAGTATAATAACACCCAGCACTATATAATGACACAGTAGTGACACTGGTACATGCGTATAGCCAGACAAGGGTTGGTTATAGGGTCAGTGGTATCTGCATCAGTATAATAACACCCAGCACTATATAATGACACAGTAGTGACACTGGCACATGCGTATAGCCAGAGGAGGGCTGGTTATAGGATCAGTGGTATCTGCATCTGTATAATAACACCCAGCACTATATAATGACACAGTAGTGACACTGGCACATGGGTATAGACAGAGGAGGGCTTGTTATAGGATCAGTGCTATCTGCATCAGTATAATAACACCAAGCACTATATAATGACACAGTAGTGACACTGGCTCATGGGTATAGCCAGAGGAGGGCTGGTTATAGGATCAGTGCTATCTGCATCAGTATAATAACACCCAGCACTATATAATGACACAGTAGTGACACTGGCACATGGGTATAGCCAGAGGAGGACTGGTTATAGGGTCAGTTATATCTGCATCAGTATAATAACACCCAGCACTATATAATGACACAGTAGTGACACTGGCACATGGGTATAGCCAGAGGAGGGCTGGTTATAGGGTCAGTGGTATCTGCATTTTTGTTTGTGTTTTTAATTTCAAATGTACCTTGGTGTCCTTCACTAAGGTCTGTACTTTGAAAAATGTCCGCCACAGCCTTTGTCTGTGCCTATCCCTGGCAGGGGGTGTCAATCACCCGATCGTATTTGATCTGGTTGATTTCCGTCCGCCGCCTCAGAGCAGACGGACAGGTTATGGAGCAGCGGTCTTTAGACACGGGGCATCAAGCTCAATACGGAGCTTGATAAATATGCCCCTAAGGGGTTAGATGGACACTCAAGTCAAAATTAAACATTCATTATTCAAATAGAGCATTCAGTTTTAAACAATTTTCCAAATTACTTCCATTAACAAAATATGCAGTCTTTTTATATTTACACTTTTTGAGTCACCAGCTCCTACTGAGCATGTGCAAGAATTCACAGAATATACGTATATGCATTTGTGATTGGCTGATGGCTGTCACATGATACAGGGGGATTAGAAATAGACATAACTTCAAAGTTGTCAATGCTATTGCATTGTCTTGTTATCATGCATTTATTGATTATGCAAATCTACTGTATTTGCTGGTCCAGCGCATTTTCACTTCTTGTTATCCGAAAAGAAACTGTGGAATCACATTAAACTGACATATACAATAGCCCTTTAACACCCCTTAAAGTTACAGTAAAGTGCTTTAGAATTAACCCTTTTGTTTCACTGCTAAACCATCTAAATGCCACTTCTATGTAGGTATGTTCCACATACTGTGTCACATTTAATCAAGTAAAGTGTTGATTTTTCAGTATATACATTTACTGATTTATTGATTTAAAAGCATGGTTTTCTGCTTTGCTGCAATCTAAATATGAAATCAAAATTTAGAATATGGGTTTCTATTAGAAAGACTTAGGATATCTTCTCAAACTGGATTGTAATAGTAATGAAACAATAAAACATGAAACCTCTCCATTGCAATATTGTATGTGCAAAGAAGGTGTTAAAATAAGATTTTGTCATCTTGAATGGGAGTTCAATTATGTAGATGCAGGCACTTTGATAGACATCTAAGTGTTTGATCCATGCATATGTCTTAAACACATAATTAAATTCAGCTCCAGTGCAGCAATACAATATTGAGAGAAAGTTGAGCAATACGTTGCTGATCTTCCTATGGGGCTTCATTTTTTGATAGCGAGACAGCGCTATTCCGGGAGGCCTGCTGGAGGGACAGAGGTGCTATACAGTCAAGTCCAAAAAAACTTTCATGTTTCAAATAGGGCATGTAATTTTAAAAAAATTTCCAATTTACTTTTATCACCAATTTTGCTTTGTACTCTTGGTATTCTTAGTTGAAAGCTAAACCTAGGAGGTTCCTATGCTAATTTCTTAGACCTTGAAGGCCGCCTCTAATCTAAATGCATTTTGATAGTTTTTCACCACTAGAGGGCATTAGTTCACATGTTTCATATAGATAACATTGAGCTCATGCAGGTGAATTTACCATGGAGACAGCTCTGATTGGCTAAACTGCAAGTCTGTCAAAAGAACTGAAATAAGGGGGCAGTCTGCTGAGGCTTAGAAACAAGGTAATTACATAGGTAAATCGTGTATTATTATAACTGTGCTGGTTATGCAAAACTGGGGAATTGGTAATTAAGGGATTATCTATCTTTTAAAACAACAAAAATTCTGGTGTTGACTGTCCCTTTAATGACCAGCAACGTACAGGGTACGTCATAATTGTTAAGGGGTTAAAGCTGCTTATTTTATTTCTTTAAAATTCTGAAGAGAAAGTGCATATTTGTGTACCACTGGTCATTAAGAACTGATTGCTTATTGGCTGATTGCACAACTCTCACTGCTTTACTGCTTGTGATGTCTCCCAAGCACATAAAAAATAAAACAAAAATCTCAGACATATGCATTTTATAAATACAAAAACCTTAGTACATCTTATAATATAGATAAAATAAACCGTTTGATGTCCCTTTAATGCAAACATCTGAAACTTGTTTCTGTGTCTTTTTCTGTTTTCTTCACATTGCATGTCTCATGCTTTTCTTGTTGTCCTCATATGTGATCGTATATAAGCTGTAGCATCTGCATATTTTGTAAACAGCATATATAAACTATACGCAGTAAAACTCTGTTACATCTACTGGACAAGGCTACTGAGTAGCTTTAAAATAATTTGAAACTAATAAATATTTTATGTAACATCTGAGGTTTGGACAAACATCAGAAAGAGAGAATCAAAGGATCAGTATCCAATGCTAGCCAGTAATAACGGGTGGCAACATAAAAAATACATTAAATGCTACAGGGGAAATGGAAATATAACTTCTTTGGTAAGATCTCAACTTGAATGATGCTACTGAACTCCTTATCTAGGGAAATTGGTACCAAATTCTGTTGGATTAAAACCCTCTTTTGAAGGAGGGACGGTACATTAGGAGATAAGGCTCTCAAATTTGTGATTGGGACAGATTACTTGTGTTTCTTGTATTTCCAGAGCTATTTATGTTGCTTGAAGACATTAAACACTTTGAAATTGATATAAAATGTTAAATTATAAATAGTAAAAAAAAAGTAGCAATATTCTTTTATGATTTATTTGCTCCCTTTTCCTGTGCATTTTTTTTTTCAAATCTAAAAAATGGAAGTGCACAGTGCAGACGTCTGAAGTATAACACTCTGGGCCTCAGAATAAGCGATACGATACTGTAAAACAATGTAAGCTTTGCTAAAATGATGGTAGCATACCTTGTCTACTCTCCAGTTACAAGCTTGGTACTGATTCACCTCCATACCATAGGGTCCGATGATCTAAAGATTTTCAGTCTGACAAGATGGTCTAGGAAGTCTCACTAGCACATAGAAGCCCCTCAGATGCAGTTAGAAATGCAACTATTGGATTGAGAGATTTTTGTCTAACTATAAAGGGCTCTAGAAGTGAAAGAGAGATTCCTACATTACTATATAAGGATTACAAAATATTTTGCATGATTTATCTAAATACCGGCTGTTTTTTGATAATTGAACCCTTAAGTGGACCGTAAAGTTAAAATTAAACTTTTATAATTCAGATAGGCCATGCGATTTTAAGCAACTTTCCAATTAACTTTTATCATCAAATTTGCTTTGTTCTCTTGGTATTCTTTGTTGAAGCCTAAACCTCATAGGTTGATTTCTAAGCCCTTATCTCAATGCATTGTATTAGCTATTCACAGCTAGACCGTGCTAGTTCATGTGTGCCATATAGATATCATTGTGCTCACTCCCATGGAGTTATTTTTTAGTCAGTCTAAAATAGGTGAAGTACAAGTTTGTAAAAAGCATTGAGATAAGGGGGCAGTCTGCAGAGGCTTAGATACAAAGTAATCACAGAGGTAAAAAGTGTATTAATATAACAGTGTTGGCTATGCAAAACTGGGAATGGGTAATATGAATAATCTTTTTGAACAGTAAACATTTTCTAGACTGTCCCTTTAATGTTTGAAAGAGGACTAGGAGTAGGAAACAACTACTTATCAAAATGGGACACTGCTTGTTACCTAGTCCAGTTGTGCGAAGATAAAATGTATTTATGTGCAAAATTAATTATTCAGATTCTCGTTTGTCAAATGAAATCTAAATATCGCTGCAGGTAGCAGCATTTGGGTATTTTCAGCAAACATTCAGATCTGTATCTGTTGAAATTTAACACTAATATATCCAGTCTCCAAAATAGCTGTTTGCTCCTGCCCGAGTGTCATGTACTGCCTCTTTAAGGATGGGTTGGCTAATTTAATTATTTCCCCTTTAATTAGTAAAGGAGCATCCTTCTCACTTTGCTTGGAAATGTATGCATACAGGAGTTTTTTTATTTCAGAGGAGTATTTGTCAAAGGTAATTCATAACTTTGCCTTTCTTTCCGTGCTGGACTCTTGTTTGTGTGTCACCCAATCACGTAAGTGCAGACGGACACACCTCCTGAAGCTGCAGCTCATACTGATCTGATTCCAGTGTTGAAGCACCTCAGCTGCTGTGTGTGGATTTTCTCACTGTGCACAGTGACTCCTTCTCCTTGCTGCTGACAAGCTATCTTGCATCAATTTTATTCCTGTGTTCTGACATTTCTACCTTGTACTCCAGGTAAAATATTGCCTTATTTATGCACATACTTTGAGGCCTGTTTATCATATGTCTGTCGGACCAGATCTGACAGTGCGGATCAGGTCTGACAGACATCGCTGAATGCGGAGAGCAACACGCATTCCGTATTCAACACAAGAGCTGATGGTGCAACGCCGCCCCCTGCTGACTCGCGGCCAATCGGCCACCAGCTGGGAGGTCTCAATCAACCCAATCGTATTTGATCGGGTTGAATTGTGGTGATCTCTGTCCGCCTCATCACAGCAGGAGGACAGGGTTATGGAGCAGCGGTCTTTAGACCGCTGCACCATAACTTGTGTTTCTGGCGAGTCTAAAGACTCGCCAGAAACACGGCCCTTCAAGCTCCATACGGAACTTGATAAATGGGCCTCTTTGTGTTCACTGGATACTAAACAACATTAATTGTCACTTAAAAAGAACTGCCTATTCAGTAACTGTTAATAATCTAGTAGTACGTATCCTATCTAACGTACACTGTTGTTTTTTGACTCATTGCATTGCTGGCTCATACATTTTGGTTATAACATAAAAAAAATTCATTTAAGGGGGGGCGGAGCCGACCAGCAGCCAAGATGGTCGTGTGAGGCTTAAGCTCCGTGAGACCAGCAATGAAACAGAGCTAATCTAGGAGTGAAAATCGACTAAAAGCAGAATTATACCCAAAGTAACGGGTACAGGAACTCCGGAGATACTGGGTGATATACCGTACCGCTGATTAAGTAGGCTTTCAACGCACATCTCGGAACATGCCGACGACGGAGGCCTAGCTGCATGGCGTTTGCTACCCATCGCAGTAGCAGAGAATAACTACAACAGCATGTCAGTGCAGCGATTTCACTAACTACCACTCAGACCGCAATGATCACTGCTCAGCTTACCACACGACTGGTTTAAACAGGTACCGATGGGCTCATAACTTTTTATATGAACTTTATCACGTGCAAGGATAGGCCAGACTCCTTAATACACGCATCGGCCTAATTTATATATTACGTGGTGCTCACAGTGTTAGCGACAATTCTACAGGCACTCACATGCTGTCTTCACCTGATATAACAGCAAATAACTGCATATTACTCATTTGAGGTCACCTGAGAAGGGGGTCAATACCATCATATAATACGCAGTGCATGTATTCACAAAATTGAAAGGCCACACGCTATATTACAATTTACTGCGTATACAGCCACAAGTACACCCATATTGCATCTCAATAAAATATTGGACTCTACATAAGCATAAAACCCCATCATTACATGAATATGACATCAAAACGCACCAAATCGGATAAGCCACTCAGAGGCTCAAATACCCCAACGCACAAATTGCATAATTTTTTTAAAACTGCTGAGATTGCGACTGAGGGGGCAACTGAGGCGGAAGATATCATAAGTGACACTACTGATACTACATCTGATTCTGATAAACAGGCTCCATTAACAAGAGCTGACTTACAAGCATTACCCTCCAAGGAGGATTTCACGTCCCTAATCACACATGTAAGCAAGATCATTAAATCCAGCCTTGCGGAGGTGAAAAAGGACATTAATGAAATTGGTAACAGGATAGAACTCCTGGAAGAAGATGCAGAACAAACCAATAGATTTCTAGACACCCAAGCCAGACAGTCAACCCTACATCAAAATTTAATAGAACAACTGCAAGATCAAGTGGAAGACCTTGATAATAGAGGCCGTCGCCAGAATCTTAGGATAAGAGGCATCCCTGAGACGGTACAGACAGGACACCTTCTCTCATACTTAAATAGACTGTTTAACACTATCTTGGACACAGAAGAAGATATAGAATTTCCCATGGATAGATATCACAGGGCACTGAGACCTACCCCTAAAGATAAAGCACCACCTCGGGATGTCATTATTAAATTTTCCAGCTTCAGGGATAAAGAAAACATTCTAACAGCGGCCAGGAAAAAACATCCAATCTCATTTGAGGACAATTCCCTCTCAGTCTTTGCTGACCTTAGCCCCATGACCCTGAACAAGAGGAAGGAGGCCAGACATCTAACCTTACATTTGAGAGATTTGGGGATCCCATACAGATGGGGCTTCCCATTTTGTTTGAGAGTGATCAAAGGAAATGTCACAGCTATTTATAAATCACCGGATGACATGGACTTTTTCTGCTCACAGCTGGGCATTTCAAAGCCAAAAATGCCTAGCATATCGAATAAAGGAGAAGAACATGCTGATAACGAAGATGGCCCATCAAAATCACGAGAGTCCGGCTGGAATAAAATAACCAAGAAAAGGAAATCTAAAA
The DNA here is from genome assembly GCF_027579735.1 of Bombina bombina. Classification (NCBI taxonomy): domain Eukaryota; kingdom Metazoa; phylum Chordata; class Amphibia; order Anura; family Bombinatoridae; genus Bombina; species Bombina bombina. The sequence continues at coordinate 1,396,929,378 of NC_069500.1, forward strand.
ATCAGACTTCAGACCTTTTGCAACTTCCAGAATGAACAGTTCATACTTGAGCCTTTGCTGCTCAGCTCAAGGTTAAAGTATTACTGAGTAAATGTCAAAGATGGACATGAATAAAAGAATTGCTTATTTATGACTGATAGACCCATCTTTTAATTTGTCCTTAGACTAAACATAGACAGATGCAATGTCAAAGTTACAAGTAGATTTGTACCCCCTAATCGAGCAACATGATATATTGAATTCTTTGTTAGAGTTAATTTTTAACTTTAAACCCATTTAGGATATTTCAACCCTACAGGTTGCTGAGTCACACTACTGTGTGACGAGAACCCCCCCCCCCCAATGTTATTTTACAGAGACCCCCCTACTACAGGGGACTCCGTGTTTTATCCTTACTGTTCTTTAATTTTAATTTTAATATTAATCTCAATGTTTTTGACTGTTAACGAATATGTTATTGTTGAACCTAATACTGTCTTTTTATTATTACAGAGATCCTGTGAGTATTGTATTGCCGTATCCTTATCTCTCTCCCTAGTCTCATCTTTACTTCTCTCTCCTCATCCAAGGGTGAACAGAACCAAGGTAAACCCTCAGACTGACAATCACAGAAAGAGTACTAATCAACACAATAGGTCTAGAATAGAGAATGATAGTTCGCTCCTTCAACACTAATTATGGCTGACAACCGAATCAAATTAGTTTCTCAAAATGCCAAGGGATTAAACTCCCCTACAAAAAGGTCAGTCGCTCTATCTAGTTTCAAAAAGATGTTAGGGAGTATTATTTTCATACAAGAGACACATTTTCCTAGGGATAGGATGCCCCAATTTCACAATAGAGAGTTTCCTGTAGGCTATTTCGCATCTCACACGCAGAAAAAAAATGGAGTGGGAATATTGTTTAGTAGATCAACCCCATTTCAGTTGCAGCATAGAATAGAAGATAACGAGGGTAGATGGATCATACTGGTAGGTCACCTGCATCACCAACTTATCACGCTAGTTAATGTCTACGCGCCGAATAACAACCAACACAAATTCTTCCAGAAACTAACAAACAAAATATTGTCCATACAAAAAGGCGCACTAATAGTGTTTGGCTACTTTAACGTGGCGTTGGAACCGGAATTAGATTGCTCTACAGGGCAGAGCTCAGTTGCCTCATCTTCATTACGTAAAATCAGTGTCAACCTTAGAAAGCTCTCTTTAATTGACGCATGGAGAACAAAACACCCCAGTCAGAAAAATTTTACCTTTTACTCTTACCCACATAAGTCATATTCCCGCATCGACTACATATTCATTGACCAACTCTCCTACAGTTTAGTAACTGATTCAGACATCCAACACATTAGCTGGTCTGACCATGCAGCAATAGGCGTAGATCTAAAAGGGTTGGGAAAACCGCTCTCCCCATATGTGTGGAGGTTAGACGAAACACTTCTTAAAAAACCTTTGATTTTGAACAAAACCACACTAGCTTTACAAGAATTCTTTAGCCTTAACCCTCCACACCTAACCTCCCCTTCTACCAACTGGGAAGCACACAAGGCAGTGATGAGGGGAGAACTTATCAAACATAAATCTATCTTGCGTAAACAATATTTGACGGCATATAATGCCGCAGTAAATACCCTACATAAGATTGAATCTATACATAAAGCAAATCCTCGGGATTACAACATTAGTAAACAATTGCAAACAGCTAGAAATGACTTGAATCACATATTATATAAAGAAGCACAAGATAAAGCATTTTTTCTTAAAAAACTATATTATGCAGAATCAAATAGAACAGGTACCCTCCTGGCGAGAATGCTGCGAACAAAACGAACCAACTCCTATATACATAGGATACAAAATAATGACGGAAACTACTCTCAAGAATCTGTTAAGATAGCTGACAATTTTAAAATGTATTACCAAAACTTATATAACCTCCCTCCCCCGACTTCGATGGACACACCTAATGCAATTACTACATATCTAAATGAATAAGATCTCCCCACAATTCCAACAGAATTATCAAAACAATTAGAAGACCCCATCACTCAGCAAGAAGTGCTGGCGGTGATTAAAAATCTGCCATCTCACAAAAGTCCTGGGCCAGATGGATTTTCTAACGCCTATTATAAACAGTTTAAACATATCCTTGCACCACATCTTACCACCATGTTCCAAGCAATAGATGACAACACAAAGTGGCCTACACACGTCTTGGAGGCACATATATCTGTTCTTCCAAAGCCAGGGAAAGACAACACGAGGGTGGAGAACTATACAGGGAGTGCAGAATTATTAGGCAAGTTGTATTTTTGAGGATTAATTTTATTATTGAACAACAACCATGTTCTCAATGAACCCAAAAAACTCATTAATATCAAAGCTGAATAGTTTTGGAAGTAGTTTTTAGTTATAGCTATTTTAGGGGGATATCTGTGTGTGCAGGTGACTATTACTGTGCATAATTATTAGGCAACTTAACAAAAAACAAATATATACCCATTTCAATTATTTATTTTTACCAGTGAAACCAATATAACATCTCAACATTCACAAATATACATTTCTGACATTCAAAAACAAAACAAAAACCAATCAGTGACCAATATAGCCACCTTTCTTTGCAAGGACACTCAAAAGCCTGACATCCATGGATTCTGTCAGTGTTTTGATCTGTTCACCATCAACATTGCGTGCAGCAGGAACCACAGCCTCCCAGACACTGTTCAGAGAGGTGTACTGTTTTCCCTCCTTGTAAATCTCACATTTGATGATGGACCACAGGTTCTCAATGGGGTTCAGATCAGGTGAACAAGGAGGCCATGTCATTAGATTTTCTTCTTTTATACCCTTTCTTGCCAGCCACGCTGTGGAGTACTTGGACGCGTGTGATGGAGCATTGTCCTGCATGAAAATCATGTTTTTCTTGAAGGATGCAGACTTCTTCCTGTACCACTGCTTGAAGAAGGTGTCTTCCAGAAACTGGCAGTAGGACTGGGAGTTGAGCTTGACTCCATCCTCAACCCGAAAAGGCCCCACAAGCTCATCTTTGATGATACCAGCCCAAACCACTACTCCACCTCCACCTTGCTGGCGTCTGAGTCGGACTGGAGCTCTCTGCCCTTTACCAATCCAGCCACGGGCCCATCCATCTGGCCCATCAAGACTCACTCTCATTTCATCAGTCCATAAAACCTTAGAAAAAGCAGTCTTGAGATATTTCTTGGCCCAGTCTTGACGTTTCAGCTTGTGTGTCTTGTTCAGTGGTGGTCGTCTTTCAGCCTTTCTTACCTTGGCCATGACTCTGAGTATTGCACACCTTGTGCTTTTGGGCACTCCAGTGATGTTGCAGCTCTGAAATATGGCCAAACTGGTGGCAAGTGGCATCTTGGCAGCTGCACGCTTGACTTTTCTCAGTTCATGGGCATTTATTTTGCGCCTTGGTTTTTCCACACGCTTCTTGTGACCCTGTTGACTATTTTGAATGAAACGCTTGATTGTTCGATGATCACGCTTCAGAAGCTTTGCAATTTTAAGAGTGATGCATCCCTCTGCAAGATATCTCACTATTTTTGACTTTTCTGAGCCTGTCAAGTCCTTCTTTTGACCCATTTTGCCAAAGGAAAGGAAGTTGCCTAATAATTATGCACACCTGATATAGGGTGTTGATGTCATTAGACCACACCCCTTCTCATTACAGAGATGCACACCACCTAATATGCTTAATTGGTAGTAGGCTTTCGAGCCTATACAGCTTGGAGTAAGACAACATGCATAAAGAGGATGATGTGGTCAAAATACTCATTTGCCTAATAATTCTGCACTCCCTGTAGACCCATCTCCCTACTTAACACTGATATTAAAATATACACGAAGGTGTTAGCAAACAGACTGAATTCAGTACTCCCCAAGTTAATACATGTAGACCAATCAGGGTTTGTCCCGGGTCGCGAGGCACGGGATAATACCATTAGAACCCTACACCTAATTGAACATGTGAACAGGACGGGGGAGCCCACAGTTCTTATTTCAACAGATGCTGAGAAAGCGTTTGATCGCTTAGACTGGGGGTTCCTTAAAGCCTGCCTGTTCAGATTTGGTTTTGGCCACAAAATGGTTGAGAGAATTTTTAGTGTCTACAATAGCCCTTCAGCAAGGGTTAGGGTTAATGGCATTCTTTCTAATACTTTCCAAATCCATAACAGTACGAGACAGGGGTGTCCCTTGTCCCCACTCCTGTTCACACTGTCTATAGAGGCCTTAGCAGCACACATCAGAAAAAATGACAATATTCAAGGACTCAAAATCGGACCAAACGAATATAAGCTTACACTATATGCTGACGATGTCCTTATATCCATGACTTCACCGGACAAATCCCTACCACACCTACTAGCTGAATTTGTCACATTCGGTAAACTCTCTAATTTCCTAATAAATCCTCAGAAGTCCGAAATCCTCAATATTAACATGGCCAGTGATCTATTTAAGAAGTTGAAAGACTTATGCCCGTATAAACTTCAACATTGTAAGATTAAATATTTGGGTATTGACCTAACACCAAAGTCTAACATGCTCTTTCAACATAATTACATCCCTCTGCTAAATAGGTTAAAAAATGATTTTCGGCTCTGGCAAGACAAACCCTTGACCTGGTGGGGTAGAATCCAGGCCATCAAAATGACCACGCTCCCACAGATCTTATACATACTCCAAACAGTTCCTATACACCTTAATAAGTCATTCCTATCGCAACTACAGTCAGAAATAAATGCATTTATATGGGGAAAGGTTAGACCACGGATAAACAAAGCTACCATGCATAGACCTCTAGGTAAAGGGGGTATAGGGGTGCCGAACATAGAAAGATATTACAACGCTGTGACACTCCAACGTGTTTTAAATTGGCACGGTAAAATCGAAAACAAAGCATGGCCCACAATTGATTCCCATCTGTTACAAGCAACATCGTTAGGTGCTCTATGCTGGGTTCCACATCACATAAGGCCACAGTTAGCTAGAACCTCCTCACTATATACACATATTTTCGACAGCTGGGATACTTTAAGAGATTCTAAAATAGGTATTTCATCTGGGGTATCGCCTCTTTCACCTATATCATATAACGCAGAATTTCTAGGTGGAATAGAACCTAAAACAAATACCCAAGGCGACCTGGGATATACGATCCCGTTCGTTAAATTGACCATTAACGGTAGATTGAGGCATAGACATGAAATGGGGGAGATAGCGGGTGGAAACTACTCATCATGGCTAAAACATGAGCAATTGCGCCATTTAGTTCACAATTCTAAACACAAGTCAGAATTACTTAGATCCCCTACAAGATTTGAAAAATTATGCTTATTGGAGGTACCTATGTCAGGAACTTTATCTTTGATCAAGCAGCTACTAGAGGACACCATAACTAAGGCACTTCCACCTTACACTTTAAGTTGGCAGAAAGAATTGGAGATTTCCATTTCAGAGGAAGATTGGGAGAACATATTCCATAATACCCATAAGTCATCGGCTTCACCAAAGACACTAGAATTGAACCACAAAATTCTGACTAGATGGTACATGACCCCTAATCGTTTAAAACATATTTACTCTAGCGCAGATGACAGATGCTGGAGGGGATGTGGCATGAAAGGCAACATGTCTCACATATGGTGGCAATGTGACAGGCTTAGACCACTCTGGACACAGATTGAGAAGGACTTTCAAACAATATTAGGGGACGTTTTTGTACTGTCCCCTTTGACCGCAATTCTAAATTATAAACCAAAAAACATTTGCAAAATTCGATGGAACCTATTGCTGATAGGACTTAATAGCGCTAGGAATTTGATAGCTAGAAATTGGAAATCTTCTCGGATCCCCTCTAGGAATGACTGGATACAAAACACGACTACCTTGCTGTCCCACGAGGAATATGTCTATTATAGACGGGGAACCCTGACTAGATTTTATGATATCAAATTTTATTGGGACTCTTTTTTAGGTACTACAGATAAATGACTCACACACAACAGAGGTTTCCAGCAAGGAGTCCTTTTCTCCCTTCCACCCTTGGTTCTCATTCTCTTCTAACATATATCATCCTCTTCCATCCCCTTCCATCGCATTTTCCCCTTCTATTTCTTCTTATTCTGCTTCATATAAATTTCATAACTTTGGTTTACTCTACGGCAAATACTTGAGACAATTGTATGATTATACATATCAAGACAGTGATGTTAATGAATGTCTTTTCTTTTTTTTTTTCTTTGTTTTTGTTTTTCTTTTTTTTTTTTTTTTGTTTAGGGTTTTTTTTTTTTTTTTTTTTCCCCTGTTACAATGTGTTTTGACGGTATGACTTGTAATACCGATATGTTTGTTTAAACACTGAAAGATGGCTATACCCTTGTTTGTGTAACAGGGCCATGATTGTTTTCAGTTCAAACTAGGATGGTTATGTAGCCCTACATATTGTTCTAAAGTAACATGTCGTATTTATATTTATGTTTCCAAAACTTTATCTACCCTTGTATGTTTTGAAAACCTCAATAAAAAATTTATTATTAAAAAAAAAAAAAATTCATTTAATTTTTCTGGCATATGCTAAAACAGAGTGCTAAACAGATAAGGTCATAAAGGATTACACTGATTAAATATAGCTTTATAAATTACCTGCAAAAATAGAATTAATATAACCCAGCAATGTTATTAGGAATCCTAGTTTTTGCTACATATCTACAAATTATACCTAACTTGTTACTAAGTTACTATTTAAATATTCTTACTGCTCTACATAATAGATCCCCACAAGGAATCATTACATATTTCCAAGCCAAAATGGATCCTGTAGAGCTCACAAACCCCGTACATAACCTGAAACAAAGAGTGGACCTATTAACTCAAGGTTTAAGAGAACTCATGGTTGAAAATAAGACCTTAAAGCAGTGCTTTCCAAACTGTGTGTCGTGACACATTAGTGTGTTGGCGGGAGTGTGTAGGTGTGTCCCTGCTTCAGCACAAATTATTTTTTATTTTAATTTTTTTGTGGGTTTCTAACTTTCCGTCTGCCTGCTACGCATATCAGATGGTTGACACGGGATTGATACCTAGTGGGTCACAGATCATCTTAACCTATTGGTGCAGCTCAGTGGGTACTGAAACTATTCCCATTGGCGGCTTTGGTGGCATATTGGCTCCTGACTGCACGTGTAGTTCCTCAATCGGCTTGTGACTGCATGTGTAGTCAGTAAGTGGGACAGCAATGTGTTTGCAGCGTGGGCAGTAGTCAGTCAGACTCACAGAGCTCTGAACGCGGCAGCTTAAACGCTGAGCTGAAGCCAGAAGTCAAAGTGTTGGTTTTTTTGCAGCTAGCTCCCAGTAGTGCATTGCTGCTCCTGCTCTTGATATATGGATAGGAAGTGGAAGCTTAAAAAATGATTGATGATGAAATGGGAGTACCTTTATCTAATATTCCACCAAATATTCAGAAACTGTGTTCATTCCATAAACCTCATACATCCCATTGAAATAGTAAGTAGCTATTGGTGTTTTTAAACTTTTTTTTTTATTCTTGCACATACATACTGTTACTTGTAAATACATTTCATTATTATATCATTTATGTATGTGTCTGTATCTCAAACAAGTTAGTTTAACCTCCTGTTTGCTGGCACAACTGAATTACTGTGTCACAAAATGATGTAGGTCTAAAAAGTGTGTCACCAACATGAAAGTTTGGAAAGCTCTGCCTTAAAGGCTATCCTTAAAGACACAGTCACAACTAGAACACATTATACAGAACAAACACCAGAACCTATGGTAAGTCCTCTGGCTAAATTCTCAGGAGAGAGAAGTCAATTCAGAGACTTTAAAAATGCTTGCTATCTATTATTTGTTATGAAACCTAAAACATATGTTACAGAAAAACAAAAGGTTTTAACTGTGATATCATATTTACGAGCAGAGCCCAGATCATGGGCAAATGGTTTATTTGAGTCTAACGATCCTGTCTTAGATTCATTAGATGCATTCTTTAATGCAATGGCTTACTTTATGAGGATCCAATGAAGCAAATCAAAGCAGAGAATAGCATGCATGCCTTGAAACAAAACAAAAGGTTTGTTGAAGACTATATAACTGATTTTAAAAGATGGGCAAAGGACAGTCAGTGAAATGCTGTGGCATTAAAAAATCAATTTAGATTGGGACTGTCAGAAGGAATAAAAGACGAATTGGCAAGAGTTGATTTACCAGAAACTTTAGATGGGTTAATCAGCTTAAGTATTACACTAGATAGAAGATTACGTGAGAGGCGAAAAGAAAGAGGAAATGACTACCAAAAATATAAGTTTTCAGTATCCTCTAGTTCTCCATCTCCAAGACCATCAGAAGAACCTATGGACGCAGGTTTTGTCAGATGACCTCTCAAACCAGAGGAGAAAATAAGAAGACATATGAATAACTTATGCCTCTACTGTACAGCGAAAGACCACAAGGTTAAAGAATGTCCTCTGCTGTCAAAGTCTAAAAAAGGTAACACTAATGATGAACATTGCTCATTTTCCTTATCTCCTGAACTTCCTATTTAATGTCAAATTTCTCTCTCCCTACAGTGGGATCACCAAGAGATTCATACTAATGCCATAATTGATTTAGGAGCATCCAGTCTTTTCAATGATTCTAGTATTGTAGAAAAAAATAAAATTCCAAAAGTTCAAAAAGCAAATCCAGTAGTATTGCATGTTTTTGATAGTACACTTTCATCTAAAGGTCCTATTACACATCAAACTACACCGCTCACAGTTATGACAAATAATGATCACAGGGAATGTATAGATTTTGATATAACACCCTCACCATTATTTCCAATAGGCCTTGGGTTAAAATGGTTGCAGAAACATCAGCCAAATATAAAATGGGCAACATCAAATATAGATTTTGATTCACAATATTGTAAAGAGAATTGTTTAAATCTATCCTTAATTTTAAAGTGAAATATATGTTCCACCAGAATACACAGAATTTTTAGATGTGTTTGATAAACGTAAAGCAGAAACCTTACCACACAGGTGTTAGGATTGTCCCATAGAACTTCGTCCAGGATCACCTATTCCTTAAGGACAAATTTATCCTTTATAACAACCCGAATTAAGACATTTAAAATAATATATTGATGAAAACCTTAGAAAAGGTTTATTCGGCCTTGTACTTCTCCAGCAGGTGCTGGAATATTTTTTGTGAAAAACAAAGATGAATCATTAAGACCAATCATAGATTATTGGGAATTTAATAAATTAACTATTAAAAACAGATATTCCTTACCATTAATCCCAGAATTAATAGAAAAATTAAGTACAGAAAAAATATATACAAAATTAGATTTAAGAGGGGCATACAATCTAATTAGAATTAGAGAGGGAGACGAATGGCTCACAACTTTCAGAACTAGAAACGGCTTATTTGAAAACACTGTGATGCCTTTCGGGCTCTGCAACGCCCCAGCAACCTTCCAGAATTTCATTAACGATATCTTTAGGGATCTACTTGATGTATATATGATAATATATCTCAATGACATATTAATATACTCAGAAAATTTAAAAGATAACATTCAACATGTCACCTCAGTACTTACTCATTTACATAAACATCATTTATATGCAAAATAAGAAAAATGCATATTCCATGCAACTGAAATCTCCTTCTTGGGCTACAAAATAAGTCCAACAGGAATTCAAATGCAAGACGACAAAGTTAAAGCAATAACGAATTGGCCTATACCCAAGACTAAAATACAATTACAAAAATGTCTCGGGTTCTCAAACTTTTATAGAAAATTTATAAAAGGGTTTTCACATATAGTCAAACCATTAACACAACTAACAGGGAATAAATCACACTTTCACTGGACAACAGAAGCACAAACTGCTTTTAACTGTCTAAAAACAAATTTCACAAAAGCACCACTCCTTCATTATCCAGATCCAAATCTACAATATACAATGGAAGTAGATGCATCAGTTGTAGCAATAGGTGCCATTCTGTCTCAAAGGAACCACTGCACCCAGTGGCATACTATTTCAGATGCATGTCACAAGCAGAGTTGAATTATCATATAGTAGAAAAGGAACTGTGGGCAATAAGAGCATCATTAGAACATTGGAGACACCTATTAGAAGGAACAATAAGCCCAATTCTCATATACGCTGATCACAGGAATATAGAATATTTACAAACAACCTGCACACTATCCGCCCGTCAGGTAAGAAGGAGTTATACCTATCTTGATTTAACTACTTAATTCTTTATAGGCCAGGAGCCAAGAACGGGAAAGCAGACGCTCTTTCAAGACAAACAGAAACAATTTCACATTAAAATCCTAATTCTACAGTAATACCAACTGATCATATAATGATCATTCAATAAGATTTCATAACTTCAATATGAGGATTCTCAAGTTCTTAAGGAACGTTTGGAAAAAGGGTTGCATGGTTTAATGTATTATAAGAATTGTATTTATATACCAGATAAAGAGTCCTATAGAAAACAAAGACAGAGAGGCGCAAAATAGGACAGTATCGTCTAAACAGACTGCAAATCAACACACTGACGGACAGAAATCCAACAGAGATCTACTCACAAGTGAGGCGGCACTAACGAAGAGCCTAGCAAAGCAAGTCGGGTCTGTTAAAGAGTCGCCCGACCGATAATCCCCAAGGATTAGAAGACCAGTTGATCCACGATCCGCACAATCCGCTCCAATATAGGCCGCCAGTCAGCTCAGGGGTATGATAAAACAAACCAGCTCCGGATGAGTAATCGAGAGGGTGTAACAACCCGACAATCACGATTGCGTAGAGGAGACCCAGATGGCCCGTCTAGGACCGGTGAGAGCAGTAGAAATGATATGAGGAGTCAGCGAATATAAAAAGACTGTTTAATAGTCAAATTTAAGAACAGCAATGCGTTTCTCAGTTAAAATCAAACTGTTTCATCAGGCTGTGTATAAAACACCTAACTCCTCTAGTTCCATATAACTGGTATGGGAACCAATCAGAATGCCGCACTCACACACACCCCCTTAGAGGCGCTGTCCATAGTAACCAATAATAAGTGAATAAGGGGAGCAAACCCTCATAATAGGAGGAGGGGGAATGTGAATGCCCCGCTCGTTGGTATCACCTATTACATATATAAAAGAAACAGACAGTCTGTCCTATGATCAATTATAAGCCTATAACAGATGGTATAAGGGCAAATATATAATTATACAATTAAAAAATTGCGATACCTCAAACCCTAACAAATGAAAATCTATGTAATGTTGGAGATTACGTTAAACATACAATATGAAATACATTAAATCAAAATTGGTTCAAAATTGTGAAATAAACCATAATAATGGGGTAGAGATATAATGACATACAATAAACTTAATGCATATTCACATCATATATATAATCTAATACAAAGCATCATCTAACCAAAAACAGATATACCACAATCCATTAATATCATTCACATAATGCCCATTGGGATTAACATATCCCCAATGATAATGAATTGACAACCCAAACTGAGGCAATAGTTAATCAGTATCTAAAAATGATTATGAATGTATACATATATAAAAATTGAAGATGTCTAGAATATCAAACATTTATCTAAAAGGCTGCTAGATCTATATTGAGATTGAGACCCACAGGATGTAAGCTGTGGAGTGTATGAATACAGTACGTCTCTCTCTGCCTGAGTCTCAACAATCTATTATATAGATGGGACTTTGGCACAAACTCAATAGGAATGATAGAAAAACATCTGGTGTCTCCATTATGTTGTATATTGCAGTGTCTCGGGACACTATGGACTAGATTTAGAGTTTTGTCGGTAAGGACCCACGTAGCTAACGCCGGCTTTTTTCTGGCCGCACCATAAAAATAACTCTGGTATTGAGAGTCCACATAAAGGCTGCGTTAGGCTCCAAAAAAGGAGCGTAGAGCATTTTTAACGCAGCTTCAACTCTCGATACCAGAGTTGCTTACGCAAGCGGCCAGCCTCAAAAATGTGCTCGTGCACGATTCCCCCATAGAAAACAATGGGGCTGTTTGAGCTGAAAAAAAACCTAACACCTGCAAAAAAGCCGCGTTCAGCTCCTAACGCAGCCCCATTGTTTGCTATGCGGAAACACTTCCTACGTCGGCACCTAACACTCTAACTTGTACCCCGAGTCTAAACACCCCTAACCTTACACTTATTAACCCCTATTCTGCCGCCCCCGCTATCGCTGACCCCTGCATATTATTATTAACCCCTAATCTGCCGCTCCGTAAACCGCCGCTACTTACATTATCCTTATGTACCCCTAATCTGCTGCCCTTACATCGCCGACCCCTATATTATATTTATTAACCCCTAATCTGCCCCCCACAACGTCGCCTCCACCTGCCTACACTTATTAACCCCTAATCTGCCGAGCAGACCTGAGCGCTACTATAATCATCGGAGGAGCTCTTCAGGACGGATCGGTGAACCTGGTATGGTGAAGATAAGGTAGGAAGATCTTCAGGGGCTTAGTGTTAGGTTTATTTAAGGGGGGTTTGGGTTAGATTAGGGGTATGTGGGTGGTGGGTTGTAATATTGGGGGGGGTATTGTATGTTTTTTTTACAGGCAAAAGAGCTGAACTTCTTGGGGCATGCCCCACAAAGGGCCCTGTTCAGGGCTGGTAAGGTAAAAGAGCTTTTAACTTTAGTAATTTAGAATAGGGTAGGGCATTTTTTATTTTGGGGGGCTTTGTTGTTTTATTAGGGGGCTTAGAGTAGGTGTAATTAGTTTAAAATTGTTGTAATATTTTTCTTATGTTTGCAGATATTTTTTTATTTTTTGTAACTTAGTTCTTTTTTATTTTTTGTACTTTAGTTAGTTTATTTCATTGTAGTTATTTGTAGATATTGTATTTAATTAATTTATTGATAGTGTAGTGTTAGGTTTAATTGTAGGTAATTGTAGTTATTTTATTTAATTAATTTAATGATAGTATAGTGTTAGGTTTAATTGTAACTTAGGTTAGGATTTATTTTACAGGTAATGTTGTAATTATTTTAACTAGGTAACTATTAAATAGTTCTTGACTATTTAATAGCTATTGTACCTGGTTAAAATAATTACAAAGTTGCCTGTAAAATAAATATTAATCCTAAAATAGCTACAATGTAATTATAATTTATATTGTAGCTATATTAGGATTTATTTTACAGGTAAGTATTTAGCTTTAAATAGGATTAATTTATTTAATAAGAGTTAATTAATTTCGTTAGATTAAAATTATATTTAATTTAGGGGGGGTGTTAGTGTTAGGGTTAGACTTAGCTTTAGGGGTTAATACATTTATTAGAATAGCGGTGAGCTCCAGTCGGCAGATTAGGGGTTAATAATTGAAGTTAGGTGTCGGCGATGTTAGGGAGGGCAGATTAGGGGTTAATACTATTTATGATAGGGTTAGTGAGGCGGATTAGGGGTTAATAACTTTATTATAGTAGCGGTGCGGTCCGCTCGGCAGATTAGGGGTTAATAAGTGTAGGCAGGTGGAGGCGACGTTGAGGGGGGCAGATTAGGGGTTAATAAATATAATATAGGGGTCGGCGGTGTTAGGGGCAGCAGATTAGGGGTACATAAGGATAACGTAGGTGGCGGCGCTTTGCGGTCGGCAGATTAGGGGTTAATAAGTGTAGGTAGCTGGCGGCGACGTTGTGGGGGGCAGGTTAGGGGTTAATAAATATAATATAGGGGTCAGCGGTGTTAGGGGCAGCAGATTAGGGGTACATAAGTATAACGTAGTTGGCGGTCGGCAGATTAGGGGTTAAAAAAATTGAATCGAGTGGCGGCGATGTGGGGGGACCTCGGTTTAGGGGTACATATGTAGTTTATGGGTGTTAGTGTACTTTAGAGTACAGTAGTTAAGAGCTTTATAAACCGGCGTTAGCCCAGAAAGCTCTTAACTACTGACTTTTTTCCTGCGGCTGGAGTTTTGTCGTTAGATTTCTAACGCTCACTTCAGACACGACTCTAAATACCGGAATTAGAAAAATCCCATTGAAAAGATAGGATACGTAATTTACGTAAGGGGATCTGCGTTATGGAAAAGTCGCAGCTGAAAAGTGAGCGTTAGACCCTTTTTTGAGTGACTCCAAATACCAGAGTTAGCCTAAAACCAGCGTTAGGAGCCTCTAACGCTGGTTTTCACGGCTAACGCCAAACTCCAAATCTAGGCCTAAGTTTTTTATAATTGTTAACCATATTGCGTAGATGCTCAGACCATCTGATACTGAGTCTCCTGCATGTGCGACCCACATATTGTATCCCACAGACACATGACAATAAATAAACAACATAATAAGAAGCACAAGAAATGTGACCAATAATGGAAAAAAGTTTCCCAGTAACAATAGATTTAAACGTTTTTTGTTTCTGTACCATAAGGGGAACACAACTTACATCTGCTCACCCCACAACAAAAGGCCCCTGAAGATAACCTAGAATTGACCTTCAAATGGCTCCCATTTCTTTTATGTTTCACTACTTTACTTGGAGCCAACATAGTTTTTTTTTTTGTTTAATCTTTTATTTGTATCAGAATTTTTCATTACAACAAAAACAAATTTTTAGCAATGTTAAAACTCCTGCAGTCATAGATTGATACACGACAAGTTCTTTAACAATTTTATAAGTTTCGTATGCAAAAGGTCCACATAAAAGTTGTCTCTTCTTCACCGGAAATGATCATATAGTTACATAAACATAGGTATTTCTCGTCGCCTTCTACAGACACCATATGTGTCAACCTATTAACGAAGACTTAAGTGTCAGTCCGACAAAGGATCTAGGTCAATATGGACCTGTCCCAGTAGCAACCCAAGATCTGTTACCTTCCATTAAGGCCCATCGTCACTCCTGCCCCAGGTAGAGCATATGTAGTTAGAGGTGTGTATATGCCATTATGTATATGAGAGTGATATCTATCTTTGTGGGAAAAGAGGTGTATTCGGACCATATCTAAGGGCAAGTTCAGTGTATAACACCGCAACTATACAAGTCCGTCCAGTGCCGCAGAGGAGACTCAAATCTGCCTAAGGTAATAGTAGGATTCCCAAAAAAACATAATTTCAGCATAAAATTCCAATTTACCTACTGTGTAATAAAAATATCTCTCCAGTGATAGGTTTGTCTCCATTTGTGATTTCCACATCAGCAATGTTGGTGTGACTTCAGATTTCCAAATTCTAGGGATTATTTGTTTGGCACTACATATGGCCAGCTGAAAAAGTGATGTGTGCTGCTTAAATGGGAGTTTAGGTAAAACATGGAATAAATATATTAAAGGGTCTAGAGTAATATCATAATTCAATAACCTACTCATTTCTTGATTAATATCTGTCCAAAATTTCAGTATCTTAGGACACTCCCACCAAATGTGGTAAGGTGTGCCCTCTCCCGAACATTTTCTCCAACACCTATCTGACGCTTCTGAGAATATATGTTTTAATCTGTGAGGGGTAAGATACCAGCGAAGTAGGAATTTATAGTTAGTTTCTAGCAAAGTGGCCGAATGCGCAGATTTGCTGGTACGCAGAAAAATAGCATACCACTCTTCTTCCGAAAGTGTATAAGGAAGTTCTTTTGTGCCAGGATATTATTGTTGAGGTTTGTTTGAATTCAGTAGGTGTGATTAGGAATTGATACAGGGTAGAGATAGCATGTGCTGGGAGTGAGTCAAGAGTACAAAGTTTTTCTAGAGGGGTACGGTCCCTTGTCGTTAGGTGCTTTAGTTTATGGGTATGCATAAAGTGCTTAAGTTGTAAATACTTAAACCAGTTGGTAAATTGTGTAATTCCCAATTCTGTCAATTGTTGTTTAGGTATCATCCTACCTTTTTCAAGTAATGTACACAATGGGAGGAGTCTGTCTAGACTGCTTTGTGCTTTAGGTGTAACCAACGTCCCACTTAGAAAGTCAGGATTGGATAGAGCCATTTTTTTGGGGGAGGGGACTGTTGAAAGATGTGGGTAGGTAATTAGAACCCGAGACTGCACAGTAAACATTTCCTTAATTATGGGGTAAGCTTTTATTAAGGCTGGTTGGTTTCCTTTTGGTTGCCAGCAGTATTCACCAAGTTGGGGAGATTTAGTCAAGTCATGCTCTAGTGTCATCCAAATTTTATCATGGTTGGAAGGAATTGTGCACCAATCTACTATTCTTCTCAAAAAGACTGCAGTACGATATATAAATAAGTCCGGGACTCCCAGACCTCCATATTTGTTTGCTAGATAAAGCGTGGATCTGGCTATTCTGGGGGGTCTTTTCCTCCAGATATATGAGTTCATTACTGATTGTAATCTACAGAGATAAGTGTCTGAGAGTGGTATAGGGAGTGTTTGAAATAGATAAAGAATCTTGGGGAGGATGGTCATTTTAGCCACCCCTATCCTGCCTATCCAGGATATGTTTTTGTATTGCCACAGTGATGTATCTTTAGTGATAGCCGTCAAGAGTGGCTCATTATTCAATTCATGTAGTTGTTGGACACTGCTAGTAAGATGAATACCTAGATATTTTAGGGAGGATTGCTGTATCGAATATGGTACCTGGGAACTGAGTGTGTGAATATCTGTCTCGTTCAAATTAATGCGGAGTAGTTCGGATTTGTGTTTATTAACTAGGTAATTAGAACAAAGGCCAAACTCCTCCAGTGTGCTCCACGCCGCAGAGAGAGATGTAGTCGGTGAGTTAATGTCAATAGAAGGCCGTCTGCATAAAGTGCTAATTTATGATGGGTGGAATTTATAGTGAGTCCAATTATATCAGAGTTATCACACAATTTGGTGGCAAGGGTTTCCATTGAAAGTATGAACAGCAAGGGTGATAAAGGGCAACCTTGCCTAGTGCCGTTTAAGATGGGAAAAGGATTGGAAAGTGTACCATTAACTTTGATTTTAGCAGTCGGTTTAATATAGAGGGCTAGGATTTTCTGAATAAAATTGTCAGGGAAGCCAAATTTCTGTAGGGTAATTTTTAGAAAAGTCCAGTCTAATCTGTCAAAAGCTTTTTCAGCGTCAGTCAATAGTAAAATAAGGGGGTTGTCGTGTGTGGTTGCATATTGTATTAAGTGCAGGACTTTTACAGTATTGTCTTTAGCTTCTCTCTGTGGCACAAAGAGATCCGGGTGAATCAATGAAGGTAGTATTTTATTAATTCTGGTGGCTAGTATTTTGGCATAAATTTTAATATCTACGTTCAAAAGGGATATTGGGCGATAATTTGATGGAATAGTCGGATCTTTACCTGGTTTCGGTATAATTGTTACTATTGCTTCAAGCATAGAGGGGGGCAAGCCATGGGACTCATCAATATGATTAAAAACTGAGAGCAAATGTGGGAGGAGAAGATGTTTAAATTTTTTGTAATAGCCACCAGTGAGGCCGTCCGGCCCGGGACTTTTACCCTGTTTTAGTGAGTGTATGGGGTTTTCAATCTCTTCATAGATACAAAGCAAAAAAAAACAGAATTTATGCTTACCTGATAAATTACTTTCTCCAACGGTGTGTCCGGTCCACGGCGTCATCCTTACTTGTGGGAATATCTCTTCCCCAACAGGAAATGGCAAAGAGTCCCAGCAAAGCTGGCCATATAGTCCCTCCTAGGATCCGCCCACCCCAGTCATTCGACCGACGGACAGGAGGAAAAAATAGGAGAAACCATAGGGTGTCGTGGTGACTGTAGTTAGAGAAAATAATTCATCGGACCTGATTAAAAAACCAGGGCGGGCCGTGGACCGGACACACCGTTGGAGAAAGTAATTTATCAACATTGGTGTGTCCGGTCCACGGCGTCATCCTTACTTGTGGGAACCAATACCAAAGCTTTAGGACACGGATGAAGGGAGGGAGCAAATCAGGTCACCTAAACGGAAGGCACCACGGCTTGCAAAACCTTTCTCCCAAAAATAGCCTCCGAAGAAGCAAAAGTATAAAATTTGTAAAATTTGGCAAAAGTGTGCAGTGAAGACCAAGTCGCTGCCTTACATATCTGATCAACAGAAGCCTCGTTCTTGAAGGCCCATGTGGAAGCTACAGCCCTAGTGGAGTGCTGTAAGCCAAAAAGAAAGAGAGGTAGAAGTTGCTTTTTGACCTCTCCTTTTACCAGAATAGACGACAAACAGAGAAGAAGTTTGTCTGAAGTCTTTTGTAGCTTCTAAGTAGAATTTTAGAGCACGGACTACATCTAAATTGTGTAGCAAACGTTCCTTCTTTGAAACTAGATTCGGACACAAAGAAGGTACAACTATCTCCTGATTAATATTTTTGTTGGAAACAACCTTTGGTAGAAAACCAGGCTTAGTACGCAAAACAACCTTATCTGAATGGAACACCAGATAGGGTGGAGTACATTGTAGAGCAGATAACTCAGAAACTCTTCTAGCAGAAGAAATAGCAACCAAAAACAAAACTTTCCAAGATAACAACTTAATATCTACGGAATGTAAAGGTTCAAACGGAACCCAAAGAAGAACTGAGAGAACTAGATTTAAACTCCAGGGAGGAGTCAAAGGTCTGTAAACAGGCTTGATCCGAACCAAAGCCTGAACAAATGCTTGAACATCTGGCACAACTGCTAGTCGTTTGTGTAGTAGGACAGATAAAGCAGAAATCTGTCCCTTTAGAGAACTTGCAGATAATCCTTTATCCAAACCTTCTTGTAGAAAGGAAAGAATCCTAGGAATCTTTATCTTATTCCATGGGAATCCCTTGGATTCACACCAGCAGATATATCTTTTCCATATTTTATGGTAAATCTTTCTAGTTACCGGTTTTCTGGCTTGAACCAGAGTATCTATCACGGAATCTGAAAATCCACGCTTTGATAGAATCAAGCGTTCAATCTCCAAGCCGTCAGCTGGAGGGAGACCAGATTTGGATGTTCGAATGGACCCTGAACAAGAAGGTCCTGTCTCAAAGGTAGCTTCCATGGTGGAACCGATGACATATTCACCAGGTCTGCATACCAAGTCCTGCGTGGCCACGCAGGAGCTATCAAGATCACCGAGGCCCTCTCCTGTTTGATCCTGGCTACCAGCCTGGGAATGAGAGGAAACGGTGGAAACACATAAGCTAGGTTGAAGGTCCAAGGCGCTACTAGTGCATCCACTAGAGTCGCCTTGGGATCCCTGGATCTGGACCCGTAGCAAGGAACATTGAAGTTCTGACGGGACGCCATCAGATCCATATCTGGAATGCCCCATAGTTGCATCAACTGGGCAAAGATCTCCGGGTGGAGTTCCCACTCCCCCGGATGGAATGTTTGACGACTCAAATAATCCGCTTCCCAGTTTTCCACACCTGGAATGTGGATAGCAGATAGGTGGCAGGAGTGATTCTCCGCCCATTGTATTATTTTGGTCACTTCTTTCATCGCCAGGGAACTCCTTGTTCCCCCCTGATGATTGAGATATGCAACAGTCGTCATGTTGTCTGATTGGAATCTTATGAATCTGGCCTTTGCTAGCTGAGGCCAAGCCTTGAGAGCATTGAATATCGCTCTTAGTTCCTGAATGTTTATCGGGAGAAGAGACTCTTCCCGAGACCACAGTCCCTGAGCTATCATGGATTCCCAGACCGCGCCCCAGCCCACTAGGCTGGCGTCGGTCGTGACGATGACCCACTCTGGACTGCAGAAGCTCATTCCCTGGGATAGGTGATCCTGGGTTAGCCACCAACGGAGTGAGTCTCTGGTCTTCTGATCTACTTGAATCACTGGAGACAAGTCTGTATAGTCCCCATTCCACTGTTTCAGCATGCACAGTTGTAATGGTCTTAGATGAATTCGCGCAAAAGGAACTATGTCCATTGCTGCAACCATCAATCCTACTACTTCCATGCACTGAGCTACGGAAGGACGAGGAATAGTGAAGAACTTGACAAGCGTTTAGAAGTTTTGACTTTCTGACATCTGTCAAGAAAATCCTCATTTCTAAGGAATCTATTATTGTTCTCAAGAAGGGAACTCTTGTCGACGGAGACAGGGAACTTTTTTCTATGTTCACCTTCCATCCGTGAGATCTGAGAAAGGCCAAAATGATGTCTGAGTGAGCCTTTGCCTTTGAAAGAGACGACGCTTGTACTAGAATGTCGTCCAAGTACGGTACTACTGCAATGCCCCTTGGTCTTAGAACCGCTAGAAGGGATCCGAGTACCTTTGTGAAAATCCTTGGAGCAGTGGCTAACCCGAATGGGAGGGCCACAAACTGGTAATGTTTGTCCATAAAGGCGAACCTTAGGAACTGATGATGTTCTTTGTGGATAGGGATATGTAGATACGCATCCTTTAGATCCACGGTAGTCATAAATTGACCTTCCTGAATTGTGGGTAGAATCGTTCGAATGGTTTCCATCTTGAACGATGGTACTCTGAGAAATTTGTTTAGGATCTTTAGATCCAGGATTGGTCTGAAAGTTCCCTCTTTTTTGGGAACCACAAACAGATTTGAGTAAAATCCCATTCCTTGTTCCGCCGTTGGAACTGGGTGTATCACTCCCATCTTTAACAGGTCTTCCACACAATGTAAGAATGCCTGTCTCTTTATTTGGTTTGAGGATAAGGGAGACATGTGGAATCTTCCCCTTGGGGGTAGTTCCTTGAATTCCAGAAGATAACCCTGAGAAACTATTTATAGCGACCAGGGATCCTGAACATCTCTTGCCCAAGCCTGAGCAAAGAGAGAGAGTCTGCCCCCCACTAGATCCGGTCCCGGATCGGGGGCTACTCCTTCATGCTGTTTTGTTAGCAGCGGCAGGCTTCTTGGCCTGCTTACCCTTGTTCCAGCCTTGCATCAGTTTCCAGGCTGGTTCGGTCTGTGAGGTATTACCCTCTTGTTTAGAGGATGCAGAATAAGAGCCCGGTCCGTTCCTGAAATTACGAAAGGAACGAAAATTAGACTTATTCTTGGCTTTGAAAGGCCTATCTTGTGGGAGGGCATGGCCCTTTCCCCCAGTGATGTCTGAGATAATCTCTTTCAATTCTGGCCCGAAGAGAGTTTTACCCTTGAAGGGGATATTAAGTAATTTTGTCTTGGATGATACATCCGCTGATCAAGACTTTAGCCAAAGCGCTCTGCGCGCCACAATTGCAAACCCTGAATTTTTCGCTGCTAATCTAGCTATTTGCAAAGCGGCATCTAAAATAAAAGAGTTAGCCAACTTAAGTGCGTGAACTCTGTCCATAACCTCCTCATATGGAGTCTCTCTACTGAGCGACTTTTCTAGTTCCTCGAACCAGAACCACGCTGCTGTAGTGACAGAAACAATGCACGAAATGGGTTGAAGAAGGTAACCTTGCTGTATAAAAATCTTTTTAAGCAAACCCTCCAATTTTTTATCCATAGGATCTTTGAAAGCACAGTTATCCTCGATAGGAATAGTAGTGCGCTTGTTTAGAGTAGAAACTGCCCCCTCGACCTTAGGGACTGTCTGCCATAAGTCCTTTCTGGGGTCGACCATAGGAAATAATTTCTTAAATATAGGAGGGGGAACAAAAGGTATGCCGGGCTTCTCCCATTCCTTATTCACTATGTCCGCCACCCGCTTGGGTATAGGAAAAGCGTCGGGGTGCACCGGAACCTCTAGGAACTTGTCCATCTTGCATAACTTTTCTGGAATGACCAGGTTGTCACAATCATGCAGAGTAGATAACACCTCCTTAAGCAGTGCGCGGAGATGTTCTAATTTAAATTTAAATGTCACAACATCAGGTTCAGCCTGTTGGGAAATTTTTCCTGAATCTGAAATTTCCCCATCTGACATAACCTCCTTCATGGCCCCTTCAGATTGGTGTGAGGGTATGACAGAACAATTATCATCAGCGCCCTCCTGCTCTTCAGTGTTTAAAACAGAGCAATCGCGCTTTCTCTGATATGCAGGCATTTTGGATAAAATATTTGCTATGGAGTTATCCATTACAGCCGTCAATTGTTGCATGGTAATAAGCATTGGCACGCTAGAAGTACTAGGGGCCTCCTGCGTGGGCAAAACTGGTGTAGACACAGAAGGAGATGATGTAGAACCATGTCTACTCCCTTCATCTGATGAATCATCTTGGGCAACTTCATTATCTGTGACAGTACTGTCCTTACTTTGTTTGGACACTTTAGCACAATTATCACATAATTTAGAAGGGGGAGACACATTGACTTTCATACATATAGAACATAGCTTATCTGAAGGCACAGACATGTTAAACAGGCTTAAACTTGTCAGTAAAACACAAAAACCGTTTTAAATCAAAACCGTTACTGTCTCTTTAAATTTTAAACAGAGCACACTTTATTGCTGAATATGTGAAAAAATATGAAGGAATTGTTCAAAATTTACCAAAATTTCACCACAGTGTCTTAAATCATTTAGAGTATTGCACACCAACTTTCAGAGCTTTAACCCTTAAAATAACGAAACCGGAGCCGGTTACAGTTTTAACCCCTCTACAGTCCCAGCTACAGCCTTTGCTGCGACTCTACCAAACCCAGAGGGGAATTGAAAGATGAATTACATATATATAAACATCCATAAATTCATAAATACTGACAAATCCATTAATAGATTTAAAATATAGTTTGTCTAAGAAAACCTAAAATTATAAAAAAGATTTCAGGGGAATTATAAAGGACCCTTTGGGACTATATCATAAAAGTGGTCCCTGTTTGTAAAAACAATACAATCAACATTAAAATATAATAATTTACATACCATTTAAAAAATATAAAATTTTGGTGTACTGATACCCAAATTGAATACATAGGTAAATCTTATATGTGGACCATCCAGTGTAATTACATGTGTGCTGCCACATCTATATCAATGTTCATTCCCAGTGGTGTTAAACATTTCATCTTATATATCCAAAGAGTTTCTAATTTTTGCAATTTTAGCAGTCTGTTTCTCTCTTTGGGAGATACCCAGTCTATCACCTGTATGCGTAAACTACTGGGGTCACAGTTATGTGCATCCATAAAATGCCTGGGCACACTGTGTTTTGGATATTTTTCTTTAATGTTATAAACATGCTCATATACTCTCCTTTTTATTTTTATTTTCGTGCGGCCTATGTAATACAGGCCACACCCGCACTCAAGGAGGTACACTACAAATGTGGAGTGACAATTACTTCTAACCTTGATGTTAAACTTCTGTGTATGATCAGAGTTCATAAATATAGGAGAACTATTTATATGTTGACACATGACACACTTTGACTTGCCACATTTAAAGGTTCCTTTCTTACCTGTCAGCCAACTAGAATTATTGTTACCATTTTCCAATTTTTTTTTCAATCTACTGGGAGCTAAAATATTTTTAAGATTTTTCCCTTTCTTGAATGTTAAATCTGACCCGTTCCCTAATTGGTTTCCTAGAATGGGATCAGCCTTTAAAATGGACCAATGCTTGCTAAGGATCTTCTTAATATGTTTAGCTCCCTCATTATATGTTGTGATAAACCTAATGGAGGTCTCCCCTTGCTCCTTATCATCTTGTTTTTTGTTTTTATTATTCTTTATCAGTAACTCACTTCTATTCTTTTGTAGAGCTCTTTCTTTTGTGTCTACCAATAATTTCTTATCATTTTAGAAAAAAGACTGAAAGAAATAGTTTTATAGACTACTCCAGCGCACATAAAAAAAGTTGGAAACAAAATATTCCGTATAGTCAGTTCCTCCGTATGCGCAGGAATTGTACCCATGAAACTAAGTTCCAGTTGGAATCCGAAATTTTAGAAAATAAACTGATTCGGAAAGGTTATGATAAGAAATAAGTGAGTTTATATGCTAAATTAAAAAAAAAATGATGAATGAAACTAGCATTAATTTTGGGATTATTTTAACATGTACTCATACAATAAAGCTAACTTTACCTTCACTTTAATGATCAAACCAGAAGAGGATCAGAAATAAGGAAGGATCATCATGAAATAATTACTAAGCTAAATTCAGGAACAATTTATAACTCCCTAAGGCCTCTTTGTTTTTTTCCATGGCAGGTTCAGTTCAGATGTGCTATAAGTAGTGCTGTCTGCAGCATCATCCTCAAGACTTGTGTCTTGTCTTGAGTCTCCACTGGAACTAGAGCCATCTTTGGTGCACATTGAATTCTGAGCAAAGCAGCAACCTTCACCCTCCTTGGAAAGAAACTGTCTCTTCCATTTTGTGTATATGTGTCTTGCTCTTTCAAGTGTACTGATTGTATCTGTGTAGTTATATACTTGTACTTTTATTACATTGTACTTTTATTATATTCATGTGATTATTCTTAAACAGAATTTTGATGGAGTATAATTAGTTGATCTTGAAAGATATATATAAGTAGCAGACAATCATAGGAGCTAGCCCAGACAAAGTGCAGATTTAGCGCCACAAAACGCAATTAGATGAGGTAAGCAGTCAAATCAGGGCATGACTCAGTGATTGGCTCTCCAACTGGTGAGGGGGGAATTTTACATTAAAACCAAAATTGCTTCAAACATTGTATCAATGTATTAAGAACATTTTCACATTTGACTGGTATGTTAATTATTACAAGACTACAGAAAAAGATTTGTTTTATATACTGTGAGTGCTAGGCAGAGTTGTGTATGGGGTTTATTTAGGACCCAGAGTTTGAGGAAATCACTACCCTGATACGTGGGATAACACAGAAACTGTGCTTAAACTAACATATTTATTTATTGTGTATTATGGGTTCCCTGGGGTGGATTATTTGAAAGAAAAGGGTAGACAATTATCCACTCCACAACCAGGGTGATTGAATGTACGGCATCCAATTCAGATTATACTGGGTTCTTTCGCTCTGAATTAATTAGTCTCATTTAGATGTGCTGTGGCTAAAGGTCTCATTAAGCAAGGAATGGGGGGGGGGGGTATTTTGATAAAGGAAAGTGCTGGAGTGTTATTGCTGTTAATTAGATTTGCTGGATATTTGTTTTAACTACAAATAAACTGGTTGCAGACGTTTTAAAGTTGACATAGTCTTTTCCATTCAAATCCTAGAAGGCTATGCAGATAAACTCCCAGGCAGACAGACAGTCTGTTACAATATCTTTAAAGCATTTAAAGGGACATGAACAGGGGCATATTAAGGCCTAAGCCAACAAGGCCTGGGCTATAGGGGGAGGCAAATTTTGGGAGATGACACTTGTACCCGGCCGCTGCACTGACTGAATGTGGAGGATATAAAAAAAAAATATTTTGTGCGGGGCTGCAGGCAGCTTTCTGCTTAGGTAACGTGATTGGCTTTCTGACGAGGTCACGAGACGTTTTCCATCAGCAGCCTTCCAGATGATGTATGCATGACAGCAGCACATGGCTTGAGGGAGTCATGCACGTGCGCATGTGACCTCCCAAGTGGCAACCATGAAGACGTACACATCAGGTCATAGGTCATTGCCAGGAGTGAAAGCGGACTGGAGTGCAGTGGAGTAAGAGTCATTGAATAAGAATGAAAAATAAAATAAATGTAATGTCTTCCCAACTTCCATGAAAACTTTTTACTAACTACAGGGAGTGCAGAATTATTAGGCAAATGAGTATTTTGACCACATCATCCTCTTTATACATGTTGTCTTACTCCAAGCTGTATAGGCTCGAAAGCCTACTACCAATTAAGCATATTAGGTGATGTGCATCTCTGTAATGAGAAGGGGTGTGGTCTAATGACATCAACACCCTATATCAGGTGGGCATAATTATTAGGCAACTTCCTTTCCTTTGGCAAAATGGGTCAAAAGAAGGACTTGACAGGCTCAGAAAAGTAAAAAATAGTGAGATATCTTGCAGAGGGATGCAGCACTCTTAAAATTGCAAAGCTTCTGAAGCGTGATCATCGAACAATCAAGCGTTTCATTCAAAATAGTCAACAGGGTCGCAAGAAGCGTGTGGAAAAACCAAGGCGCAAAATAACTGCCCATGAACTGAGAAAAGTCAAGCGTTCAGCTGCCAAGATGCCACTTGCCACCAGTTTGGCCATATTTCAGAGCTGCAACATCACTGGAGTGCCCAAAAGCACAAGGTGTGCAATACTCAGAGACATGGCCAAGGTAAGAAAGGCTGAAAGACGACCACCACTGAACAAGACACACAAGCTGAAACGTCAAGACTGGGCCAAGAAATATCTCAAGACTGATTTTTCTAAGGTTTTATGGACTGATGAAATGAGAGTGAGTCTTGATGGGCCAGATGGATGGGCCCATGGCTGGATTGGTAAAGGGCAGAGAGCTCCAGTCTGACTCCAGACGCCAGCAAGGTGGAGGTGGAGTACTGGTTTGGGCTGGTATCATCAAAGATGAGCTTGTAGGGCCTTTTCGGGTTGAGGATGGAGTCAAACTCAACTCCCAGTCCTACTGCCAGTTACTGGAAGACACCTTCTTCAAGCAGTGGTACAGGAAGAAGTCTGCATCCTTCAAGAAAAACATGATTTTCATGCAGGACAATGCTCTATCACACGCGTCCAAGTACTCCACAGCGTGGCTGGCAAGAAAGGGTATAAAAGAAGAAAATCTAATGACATGGCCTCCTTGTTCACCTGATCTGAACCCCATTGAGAACCTGTGGTCCATCATCAAATGTGAGATTTACAAGGAGGGAAAACAGTACACCTCTCTGAACAGTGTCTGGGAGGCTGTGGTTGCTGCTGCACGCAATGTTGATGATGAACAGATCAAAACACTGACAGAATCCATGGATGGCAGGCTTTTGAGTGTCCTTGCAAAGAAAGGTGGCTATATTGGTCACTGATTTTTGTTTTGTTTTGTTTTTGAATGTCAGAAATGTATATTTGTGAATGTTGAGATGTTATATTGGTTTCACTGGTAAAATAAATAATTGAAATGGGTATATATTTGTTTTTGTTAAGTTGCCTAATAATTATGCACAGTAATAGTCACCTGCACACACAGATATCCCCCTAAAATAGCTATAACTAAATACAAACTAAAAACTACTTCCAAAACTATTCAGCTTTGATATTAATGAGTTTTTTGGGTTCATTGAGAACATGGTTGTTGTTCAATAATAAAATTAATCCTCAAAAATACAACTTGCCTAATAATTCTGCACTCCCTGTATAAGAAGCTGCATAATAGCGGAACCTGGAGGCATTTGGAGAATATACAGCAGGGACTATAAGCAAATAGGTCCCATGTATTAACATAAGTATCTAATACACATAGTATACAACTAATTGTAAAGTTGGACAATACACCCTTTTCTTTCACTTCCCAGTAATTTAAATGTTGCACTTTACTGATTCTACACACACCCCAAGGTGTAAATATTTCACTAAGGCAATATTCTTTTTTTGCCTAAGATTGAGAACTTCACTCGTGTTTTGATCCACATGCACTCTTTTATAGCCACGGCCCTACCAGGACCGGACGTTAGCATACACTGCATCACTCACCCCCAATCATTCCTTTTGACCTTGAACCTAGCCAGGTTAAATAATATGTTATTTAAATAAGTGATTTCCCCTTCCGACTTTGTATATATAAATGGAGCTAAATATCCCTATCGTTCACAGACCCATTGGCATCACTTTTTACAGCACAGATCACAATCTATGTCACAATAAGATCTGATCACTTTCCCATTCACACCTCGCTATTCACAGTCCCCCGGTATCATTATTATATATTTGTTTATATAAGTTAGGGCACATTTCCCTTTCACCTGTTTATTAGTTATTACACAATAAGTCATAATGATGTTTCTTTCATGTCCACGTCAGTCAGGTTCAGAACACTGTTAGGCTTGCTTAATTAAGAATACCTTTCTTCAGAGATGCCCACCTTCGTAATACAATCGGTACATATTTTACATTTCATGGGAGTTTAACATGTCTGGTGACTTATCACCCCCCTCCCTTAGTATCAACTCGAGTATATAGAATAAACCAAGAGTGACTTAATATGTCTAACCAAACCAATAGATTTCAAAATTGGTGATGTCTCGGATACACACCCCCTTCCTCCACCAATAGAATAGGAGATGAAGGGAACCAATCAGCATTGCCGATCGGGAAAAGCCTCCCATGTGTCAGCCAATAAATAGCCCTAAGAATGGTGGGCGCCCCACCTTTGACAAAGCCTTTTTTGACGAAACATGTCAGGGCAGCCGGAGAATATTTCTCCTTTTAACTAAAACAGCATTGTGACTTGGTGCATGAATGCTTTATTAGAATTTAACTTAAAAACGGTATGCGTGTGTGTGAGTGTGACCAACGGGAGTAACAGAGCCGCCAAACCTCTCATTAATTATCTATATAAGTACCCTACGAACCGGAATTATAAACAGCATGTATAGTATGAGTACTTTAAATTGATACGTTATGGGAAGCCGGCTCCGATCTCCTACGGTCTCAAATATACAGAGACCCTGTAAATCATAAAAACCGGGGAGACAACGATAATAATTTCAATACCGGAGTCTTCTATATCAGCTTTGCCACTATCTAACCAAGATTATATATGATTTAAATACTCTGGACCAGTATGTAACAGCTATCCAGGGAACATACTTAACTGTGTATTAAATATACTACTTGACTAAGCACGGGTGTTAATATAGATACTAATTACCCGACTCTTGCACACTGAATTGGAGCGTACGCAATATATTTGGCAGTATAGAATAAAGTTACTGGTAGTGTCATAACGGAGGTCTATGTACACGTTAAACATAAAAAACAATATCCTGATACCATAGCTGTTGTTTAATAGCAGCTACCCACCCAAATTGGTTGTAATTAGTTTTTACTATGATCCAAAGTACAGCCACATTATGCACAAGCACAGTACAATCCTATAATAAATAAACTGATATCATAACAGATTTATATACATATTTAACCCTTAGAGTGGGATCTATTCAACATAATCAGGAATATAATAAACTAACTTACAGAGCTATTCATGTACGATTATAGAGTATTGTACGATCACAACAACAAAATAATATCTTAGATTCCACTATTTCTGAAACTTGATAAACATCTTTGGACCCCCCGTCTCTAAGTGTATTTAATTATATACTAAGCGGAAACACGATAAATTCCGAAAATAACACGACTCTATATATTATCATTACCCCAATCCAAGGTGTTGCTATAGATAACTCTCTCATACACACATACCAGGGGCCTATTCCATTATATAGAGATTGCCAAGTGGAATCGACATTATAGTGCATTAGATGCACGACAATAACACAATACTACCTTCAAAACCTGCAATGTAATAAGGAGCAATGCAGTTCATGTGACATTAGATTGTAAATCATTTTGTAATACTGTGTAAATTGCTCAGTACTTGGTACAGAATATATAAGTATATTATAACTGTATTATCGATTGTATATTCCTATCTTTCTATTTAGTAAGTATAGAAGACCCTGGCAGGCAATTCTATCTGTCCATCTATTATTGTAAGACCACGTGACACCCAAAATAAATATTGAACTGTGCAATTACTTTCCATTATTGGTGTATAAATACTGCAGTGATTAATATCGTTTAAATCACCTTTGAGTAATAAGACACCCGTGAGATATTACAGAGTACATCATATATTCATCCAAAAAGATTTATTAGCTGATGGGGATATCTATAATCTGGGTCCTCTATAAGTGATTATTACCACTCACACCCTCCCCCCAGAGGATAGCATAAGATTAGTGGGTCACTATATCTTGAATGTGATACAGGACCCTACCATAGAGGGCACCACACGAGATATATATAGTACCCTTATAAACAGTGAACGCATCCTCTGGAGAACATACTGGGAATTATATTGATAATTCTCCTCAGGAGTTGCATTCTTCCACCTTCACACTGTCTGTGATTTTTAATTTTTTGTATTTATTTTAATGTAGCTATTAAAAGTTAAGTTTTAAATCCGCCCCACTTTGGGCTTCTTTATCCTTTAGGATCAATGGCCAACAATTGACTACTTGCTGTTGAGTGCTATTCAAGTACATTCTTTCAATTGTGTTCAGCAATTGACACTTTCTAAACTCCCAGGCAGACAGACAGTCTGTTACAATATCTTTAAAGCATTTAAAAGGACATGAACAGGGGCATATTAAGGCCTAAGCCAACAAGGCCCGGTCTATAGGGGGAGGCAAATTTTGGGAGATGACACTTGTCCCCGGCTGCTGCACTGACTGAATGTGGAGGATATAAAAAAAAAATATTTTGTGCGGGGCTGCGGGCAGCTTTCTGCTTAGGTAACGTGATCGGCTTTCTGACGAGGTCACAAGACGTTTTCCATCAGCCGCCTTCCAGATTATGTATGCATGACAGCAGCACATGGCTTGAGGGAGTCATGCACGTGCGCATGTGACCTCCCAAGTGGCAACCATGAAGACGTACACATCAGGTCATAGGTCATTGCCACGAGTGAAAGCGGACTGGAGTGCAGTGGAGCTGTGGAGTCACTAAGTTAGAGCTCAGGTGTATCATGGTCACTCACTGTCACTGCAACTGCATAAATTACTATAGCAGCACTGACTGTTGCGTGTACCATGTAGCATATTATGGTTATATATTACCCCTTACCCTATTGAAATATGTTAATATGTGAGACGAGTTGTGATCATGGCAGACAGTACATGCAACAACTGTCTGTCTGCCATGATCACAACTCATCTCACACATTAACATATTTCAATTTCCAATGTAAAACTTTATTGCCCTTTGAGTTTGACTACCACCATTATTTGTGCATCATGCCATCATGCAGCATCACTATCTACTCTCTGCATAAAGCTCAACACAATTTATTTGCTTTCTATGGGGCCTAAATCATAACTGTAAGAGGGGGCAATTTTGTTACTTAGAGGTGTACTCAGTATCACTGTAGTCTGACATAATATATGAGTATTACTGTGTACACATGTGCTAATTCAACCTACCTGAGTGCATGCAAGCTTTTTACAAGCCCCGGCTGTTGAATATTTAATTTGGAAATGCAGCAGAAGAAAACAAGTCACATTACTCCCTGACCAAAACATGTTTATGGCCAAAATGGCCTAAAACCTTGGTGGGAGGGGGCAGCACAAAACCAAAATACACCACTGGACATGAAACAGTCTGATTCATTGTTGTAATAAAAAAATCACTAATCAGTGGGTTATACTTAATAGTATAGTCATTGCAATTTGTATTATTCATCATTTTATATTGATTTTACCCTCTTTTTTTTTTTATACATTTCACTTGTACAATGTCCATTACTTCCCATAACAGCCCCACAAGGGGGATGGCTTTGTTAGAGGAAGGCAAAACAACAATTTTTCTAATATAGCTGAAGTCAGTTTATTGCCTATGCTCAGAAGAGGAGTTTTTGTACAAAAATCATGCAACAGCAGAACTTAAAGGGACACTTACCCCTAAAATTTCCTTTCATTATTCAGATAGAGAATAAAAATGTAAACAACATTACAATTTACTTCTATTATTTATTTTGCTTAATTTTTTAGATATTCTTAGTTGAAGAAAAAGCAATGCACATGGCTGAGCCAATCACCCCAGGCTTCTATGTGCAGGAACCAATCAGCAGCTACTGAGCCTATCTAGATATGCTTTTCAGCAAAGAATATCAAGAGAATAAAACAAATTAGATAATAGAAGTAAATTAGAAAGTTGTTTAAAAATGCATGCTCTTTCTAAATCATGAATGAAAAAATGTGGGTGCCATGTCCCTTTAAGTTCTGCAATGTCTGCCTGCTTATCTACACTGAGAATTTCTGATAGCTCATTTAACAAGAAGACATGTTTGCTTTTTTAACACAATCGCCTAGATTTAGAGTTCTGCGGCCAAAGGGGTGCGTAGCTAACGCTGGCTTTTTTCTGGCCGCACCTTTTAAATACCGCTGGTATTGAGAGTTCACAGAATGGCTGCGTTAGGCTCCAAAAAAGGAGCGTAGAGCATATTTAACGCAACTTCAACTCTCGATACCAGCGGTGCTTACGGACGCGGCCAGCTTCAAAAACGTGCTCCTGCACGATTCCCCCATAGAAAACAATGGGGCTGTTTGAGCTGAAAAAAAAACCTAACACCTGCAAAAAAGCTGCGTTCAGCTCTTAACGCAGCCCCATTGTTGTCTATGGGGAAACACTTCCTACGTCTGCACCTAACACTCTAACATGTACCCCGAGTCTAAACACCCCTAACCTTACACTTATTAACCCCTATTCTGCCGCCCCCGCTATCGCTGACCCCTGCATATTTTTTTTAACCCCTAATCTGCTGCTCCGTAAACCGCCGCTACTTACATTATCCCTATGTACCCCTAATCTGCTGCCCCTAACACCGCCGACCCCTATATTATATTTATTAACCCCTAATCTGCCCCCCACAATGTCGCCTCCACCTGCCTACACTTATTAACCCCTAATCTGCCGAGCGGACCACACCGCTATTATAATAAAGTTATTAACTCCTAATCCGCCTCACTAACCCTATAATAAATAGTATTAACCCTTAATCTGCCCTCCCTAACATCGACAACACCTAACTTAAAATATTAACCCCTAATCTGCCGACTGGAGCTCACCGCTATTCTAATAAATGTATTAACCCCTAAAGCTAAGTCTAACCCTAACACTAACACTACCCTAAGTTAAATATAATTTTTATCTAACAAAATAAATTAACTCTTATTAAATAACTTATTCCTATTTAAAGCTAAATACTTACCTGTAAAATAAATCCTAATATAGCTACAATATAAATTATAATTATATTATAGCTATTTTAGGATTTATATTTATTTTACAGGTAACTTTGTATTTATTTTAACCAGGTACAATAGCTATTAAATAGTTAAGAACTATTTAATAGCTAAAATAGTTAAAATAATTACAAAATTACCTGTAAAATAAATCCTAACCTAAGTTACAATTAAACTGAACACTACACTATCAATAAATAAATTAAATAAACTACCTACAATTATCTACAATTAAACCTAACACTACACTATCAATAAATTATTTAAATAAAATATCTACAAATAACTACAATGAAATAAACTAACTAAAGTACAAAAAATAAAAAAGAACTAAGTTACAAAAAATAAAAAAATATTTACAAACATTAGAAAAATATTACAACAATTTTAAACTAATTACACCTACTCTAAGCCCCCTAATAAAATAATAAAGCCCCCCAAAATAAAAAAAATGCCCTACCCTATTCTAAATTAAAAAAGTTCAAAGCTCTTTTACCTTACCAGCCCTGAACAGGGCCCTTTGCGGGGCATGCCCCAAAGAATTCAGCTCTTTTGCCTGTAAAAAAAACATACAATACCCCCCCCAACATTACAACCCACCACCCACATACCCCTAATCTAACCCAAACCCCCCTTAAATAAACC
The DNA here is from genome assembly GCF_027579735.1 of Bombina bombina. Classification (NCBI taxonomy): domain Eukaryota; kingdom Metazoa; phylum Chordata; class Amphibia; order Anura; family Bombinatoridae; genus Bombina; species Bombina bombina. The sequence goes on from NC_069500.1 coordinate 1,396,962,853, forward strand.
TAACACTAAGCCCCTGAAGATCTCCCTACCTTGTCTTCTCCTCACCGGGTCCCGATCTGTCCAGAAGAGCCTCCGATGTCTTGATCCAAGCCCAAGCGGGGGGTTGAAGAGTGACGTCCATCCTCAGGCTGAAGTCTGGATCCAAGCGGCGGCTGAAGAAATCCATCATCGGCTGAAGTCGGAAGTCCATCATCGGGATGAAGTCTTCTATCAAGCCGCATCTTCAATCTTCTTTCTTCTGGAGCGGAGCGGAGCCATCTTCTTTCCAACTGACGCGGAACATCCTCTTCAACTGACGCCTACTCGCCGAATGACGGTTCCTTTAAATGACATCATCGAAGATGGCGTCCCTCGAATTCCGATTGGCTGATAGGATTCTATCAGCCAATCGGAATTAAGGTAGGAATATTCTGATTGGCTGATGGAATCAGCCAATCAGAATCAAGTTCAATCCGATTGGCTGATCCAATCAGCCAATCAGATTTAGCTTGCATTCTATTGGCTGTTCCTATCAGAATTACATGTGTAAAATTCTGGAATCTTATATTTTTTTACCAGTGTGTGGGTGGAGAATCTCAAGTACCGTGCTTTGGCTGTCCAAACAGTACAGAACCATCTTTCTCCTATCTGGTATTATCTGCCTGTACTAGATGTTTACCATTAGTTTTACCCTTACGGAAAGATGCCCTAGGGTGATTAACAAATTCTTTAATATTGGGACATGCTTCCTGTAGAATATGCCAATTCTTTTTAAGGATGCCATATATCTTATTACTCTGTGTATTATATGTGCTCACAAATGATAATCTATCCACTAGAAATAGCCCATCAACATTTCATAGGCACCTTCATTTAAACACTGACTTGCACGCTAACTCATATTCTCATATGCGCTAACCAGACATGAAAATATGAATATTTAACATTCCAATGTTCTGCACATAGCAAAATATCTTCTATTTATTTAGAAATAAATATTTCTATATGTATCTGATGGTATTTTGATACAAGATAGATGTATTTGAGAGAGAGAGAGAGAGAGAGAGAGAGAAAATGTGAAATATTTATAGTAAATATATACACTATAACACTTTATTAAAAATGAATACTGCATAAATATGGTTTTACATGTCTTAATTTACTTACATTAGTGCAAAGGGCTCCAATGCACATATATATATATATATATATATATATATATATATATATATATATATAGTATATATATACACACACGCAGTATCTCACACAAGTAAGTTCACCCCTCACATTTTTGTAAATATTTTATTATATATTTTCATGTGACAACACTAAAGAAATTACATTTTGTAAAGTAGTAAAGTAGTAAGTGTCCAGCCTGTATAACAGTGTAAATTTACTGTCCCCTCAAAATAACTTAACACACAGCCCTTAATGTCTAAACTGTTGGCAACAAAAGTGAGTACACCCCTAAGTGGAAATGTCCAACTTAGGCCCAATTAGCTATTTTCCCTTTGTGACTTGTTAGTGTTACAAGGTTTCAGGTGTGAATGGGGAGCAGGTGTGTTAAATGTGGTGTTATTGCTCTCACACTCTCTCATACTGGTCACTGGAAGTTCAACATGGCACTTCATGGCAAAGAACTCTCTGAGGATCTGAAAAAAAGAATTGTTGCTCTACATAAAGATGGCCTAGGCTATAAGAAGATTGCCAAGACCCTGAAAATGAGCTGCAGCATGGTGGGCAAGACCATACAGTGATTTTACAGGACAGGCCTCGCCCTGGTCGACCAAAGAAGTTGAGTGCATGTGATCATCGTCATATCCAGAGGTTTTCTTTGAGAAATATATGTATGAGTGCTGCTAGCATTGCTGCAGAGGTTGAAGGTGTGGGGGGTTAGCCTGTCAGTGCTCAGACCATATGCCACACACTGCATCAATTTGGTCTGCATGGCTGTCATCCCAGAAGGAAGCTTCCTCTTAAGATGATGCACAAGAAAGCCTGCAAAAAGATTGCTGAAGACAAGCAGACTAAGGACATGGATTACAGGAACCATGTCCTGTGGTCTGATGAGACCAAGATAAACTTATTTGGTTCAAGTGGTGTCAAGCGTGTGTGGAGTCAACCAGGTGAGGAGTACAAAGAAAAGTGTGTCTTGCCTACAGTCAAGCATGGTGGTGGCAGTTTTATGGTCTGGGCCTGCATGAGTGCTGCTGGCACTAGGGAGATACAGTTCATTGAGGTAACCATGAATGCCAACATGTACTGTGACATACTGAAGCAGAGCATGAGCCCCTGCCTTCAGAGACTGGGCCGCAGGGCAGTATTCCAACATGATAACGACCCCAAACACACCTCCAAGACAACCACTGCCTTGCTAAAGAAGCTGAGAGTAAAGGCGATGGGCTGGCCAAGCATGTCTCCAGAACTAAACCATTTTGAGCATTTGTGGGGTATCCTCAAATGGAAGGTGGGGGAGTGCAAGGTCTCTAACATCAACCAGCTCTGTGATATCATCATGGAGGAGTACAAGAGGACTCCAGTGGCAACTTGTGAAGCTCTGGTGAACTCCATGGCCAAGAGGGTTAAGGCAGTGCTGGAAAATAATGGTGGTCACACAAAATATTGACACTTTGGGCCCAATTTGGACATTTCCACTTAGGGGTGTACTCACTTTTGTTGCCAATGGTTTAGACATTAATAGCTGTGTGTTGAGTTATTTTGAGGGGACAGCAAATTTACACTGTTATACAGGCTGTACACTCACTACTTTACATTGTAGCAAAGTGTAATTTCTTCAGTGTTGTCACATGAAAAGATATAATAAAATATTTACAATAATGTGAGGGGTGTACTCACTTTTGTGAGATACTGTGTATCAGATGCTGATAATCAATGTACACTACATGGGCCTCCCCATTGAATATTTGCTTCATTTGATGGAGTTCTGCCTGGATCATTTTTTTTTTCAGGTTTGAGAATGAATACTTACAGACCATGGGCACTGTGATAGGGTCAAATATGGCCCCATCATATGCCAATATATATATGGCAATGTATTAACAGTGCAGTATTTTCTCTGGGCAGAACTCCATCACATTTTATCATTGATACATAGATGATATGTTTTTGGGAGTGGCATTCCAGAAGCTCTTCTGGAGTGGTTCAACACTCTCAATACATTAGACTCTGCCATCAGGTTTAAAATAGAATATGATACACAGATAATACACTTTTTGGATCTTGAGATCTTTAAGGTCCAGACTGATAATGGTTATAATCTGCAGACCACCGTATACCAGAACAATACAGATAAAAACTCTATTTTACATTATAATAGTTTTCACCCTAAATTTCAAAAGGATGGAGTCAGCTCTTTGCAGCTCCTGCGGGTCGTATGCAATAATACAGATGACTCCCGTAAAAAGAGCCAACTAATAGAGATGTCACAACGGTTTCTCCAATGGGGGTATCCCCAAAAGTTGATTACCCAGCAATGTAGAACTGCAGAACAATGGACCCAGGAGGGCCTAACCACCAGGAAACAACAAAGCACAGATGACAACCGTCTGAATGTTATTACCACGTTCACGCCGGGCTCTCAAATCCTGGCTTCTACTAATAAGAATAATTGGATTGTCTTATCCAAGGACACCAGTCTCCCATTTTAGGACTCCCCACCACCACGGATGATATACAAAAGGGCTAACAATTTACGGGACTTATTGGTGCTCAACGATCCCATCCTCTGCTATGAAAAACGGATGTGGTTACATAAAGGGAAACAGGTGTGTTTTCGTTGTGGAAGTTGTGTGACATGTAATAGCCACACACCAATAAGAAATTTCCCATTAAGCACAGGCTAACGTGTACCTCAAAGTATATAGCCTATGCTTTCATTTGCCCCTGTTCCCTTTATTATATTAGGAAGACAGTGACTTCCTTCAGAGAATGACATGCCAACCACAAATCTGCAATACGACAAGCACTGGAGAAGGGCTGTGCTGATCAGCCAGTGGCTAGGCACTTACTGACTAGTATCACTCAGAACGATGCTTATAGACCATGTCTCTCGCCTCAGACACGGTGGAGATAGGGCTCAAGCCTTATTGCATCTGGAAGCTAGGTTGATCTTCAATTTGGATACAGTCTTCCCAAGGGGACTTAATACAAACAGACTTTGGCTGTTGCTACAGAAACCAATAATGACTGCGGGAGTAAAATAAAATAGGGGGTGATGAGTTTACCCCTTGACAGCTACAGTATATGGTTGTTCTGTGACAAGGCATTTTGATGTCACTCTATGCCATTTTGATACTGTGGTGTATAGATTGCACCACTGGATATAGGTCACATCAGGGCTGTAGTTGCACTGTTAAGGCTTCTTATTACAATGTTTTATTTTATATGTATATGTATTATAATTTATATTAGCACTTGCTATGTATGTGCAACCTCCCATGATGTGTGAATATCACTTTTGTATGTATTTACCTGTTCGGATGGTTCTGCTCGTGATGGTGTTCTTACGGTCCCGCTCAGGATTGATTGATTGGACTCAGGTAATTAGAGATATGGTATTTAGGTGTGGGGTTTTGGGCTGTTCAGTATGTCTTCACAGCCTCCATTGAGAAAGGCTTCTGAGAGAGCCAAAACGTTTGGGTAAAGACCTTGTTTTGTTTTTTGACATCATAAAGGCTTTTTTGGAAAATTTCTGTATTTGTGCCTGCTTTGAGGTAACCTTGGATTGCTGAAACCGGGCATGGGGATTACCTGGATTATATATATATATGTTTCAGTTAAAGTGCAGAAACAGTAAATGTGCACATTACCTAGCTAATCTGCAGATTAACTGATTTGCTCAGTTAAAGTGCAGAATCTGCACTTTACCTAGGTAATGTGCACATTAACTGCTTTCGTGTAGTTAAAGTTGGAAAAGTTTGTTTCTCTCACGTAAACTGTTTATTGAAAAAGAAGCCGAAGAATGATACGATTTTAGGGCTGACCCATACCTAGTAAGTTTATTCAGCTGCTGCCCCCAAATCTGCCGCCCTAGGCATTGGCGTTGTTGGCCTAGGCCATAATGCATCCCTGGTGCTGGGCTTTAATGCTGTTAGGACGTTACATGCCGTGATAACAGTGCTGGGCTTTAATGTCATTAGGAAGTTACATGCTGTGATAACAGTGCTGGGATTTAATGCCGTTAGGACGTTACATGCCATGAAAACAGTGCTGGGCTTTAATGCCATTAGCATGTTACATGCCGTGAAAACAGTGCTGGGCTTTAATACAGGCAGTACGTTACATGCTGCGATAACAGTGCTGGGCTTTAATGCTGTTAGGACATTGCATGCTGTGAAAACAGTGCTGGGCTTTGATGCCTTTAGGATGTTACTTGCCTTGATAACAGTGCAGGGCTTTAATGCGGTTAGGATGGCATGGAATGTCTTAACATTTGACACCCTACACCCTCTTCCTTTTATTGAATAGGAAATTTGACTGGGTAGGGTTTGCCTTGCATCGTAGGCAGTCCCCCATGATCCGATCCTGGCCTTGAAATCATGTGATCGCATCAACGTTCACGTGATTTTGTTTTTCAAGCAAGTGTTTGCATCAAAACTTCATTCCAATGTTAAACACATGCCACCGGCAGGAATAGGTTAAATCAACAAATGGAAATATTGTAAATAAACATTACTTTTAAAATATTACAATATAGTGTTTGAGCAACCGTGCCCAGTTTGCCTACATAAAAGTGTAGTGGCAGTGATGGGGATGGATTCATTTCAGATTGCAGTTGGTCACTGGTTTTCAAACCTGTCCTCAGTCCTCCCTAACAGGCAAGATTTTAAGGATATCTGAACTGGAGCACAGGTGGAATAATTAGCTGATTAGTATACGTGGTTATTTTACTGCTGTAATCCAAGGTAATCCTGAAACTCTAGCCTGTTAGAGAGGCATGAGGACAGGTTTGAAAACCAGTGCAGTAGGTTAATCTCACACATATAAATGAGCATTTCCCTTTAACAGTGACCAAAGGCATTGATTAAAAGAACTTTGCTGTAACTTTAGAAGAAAGACTATTATAAATATATACAGTATATATATTAGTTTTGGGTGACTTTCCAGTTCGTATCTACTTAAATACTAAAATGGAAAGACTTCTTCTGTGATTCAGACAGAGAATACAATTTTAAAAGTTTCCAATTTACTCAAATAGCTTAGTTCAAAAGATATTCTGGCCTCTACTTATCAAGCCATCGACTTTAGTGCATTCGACGGCACCAATCCACATCGCTGCCGCGGACCTGAATACGTTCGCCAAAATTATCAAGAAAGCTGTCAAAAAGCCGCGCACCAAGTACGGTGCGATGAGCAGCGGACTGTTGTTAACTAACAGTCATCAATCTCGCTGCTTGTCGGCTTATTCGCAGCTTTCTTGGTACCCTGTCAATAAGCACCCACACTATACTATACTGTTTTACCCACTATACCGCCGCTCCCGGAGCCCACCGCACCTAAATAACGTTATTAACCCCTAAACCACCCATCCCGGAGCCCACCGCACCTAAATAAAGTTATTAACTCCTAAACCGCCGCTCCCGGAGCCCACCACACCTAAATAAAGTTATTAAACCCTAAACCGCTGCTCCCGGAGCTCACCGCAACTCTAATAAAGTGTTTAACCCCTAAACCGCCGCTCCCTGAGCCCCCCGCCACCTACATTATACATATTAACCCCTAATTTTCCACCCCTAGACCTCTGCCACCTACATTATACTTATTAACCCCTAAACCGCTGCTCCCAGACCCCGCCGCAACTAAATAAAATGTTTAAGCCCTAAACCGCCGCTCACTGACCCCACCACCACCTACATTAAATTTATTAACCCCTAATCTGACCCCCCATACACTGCCGCCACCTACATTAAATTTATTAACCCCTAATCTGACCCCCCTACACTGCCACCTACATTAAATTTATTAACCCCTAATCTCCCGCCCCCAACGTCGCCGCCACTATATTAAATTTATTAACCCCTAAACCTAAGTCTAACCCTAACCCTAGCACCCCCTAACTTAAATATAATTTAAATTAATCTAAATAAATATCCCTAGCATGAAATAAATTATACCTATTTAAAACTAAATACTTACCTATAAAATAAACCCTAAGCTAGCTACAATATAACTGATAGTTACATTGTAGCTAGCTTAGGGTTTATTTTTATTTTACAGGCAAGTTTGTATTTATTTTAACTAGCTACAATAGTTATTAAATAGTTATTAACTATTTAATAACTACCTAGCTAAAATAAATACAAATTTACCTGTAAAATAAAACCTAACCTAAGTTACAATTACACCTAACACTACACTATAATTAAATGAATTCCTTTAATTAAAATAAATTAATTACAATTAAATAAAATTAACTAAAGTAAAAAAAACACACTAAATTACAGAAAATAAAATGATTACAAGAATTTTAAGCTAATTACACCTAATCTAATCCCCCTAATAAAATAAAAAAGCCCCCCAAAATAAAAAAAATCCCTACCCTATACTAAATTGCAAATAGCCCTTAAAAGGGCCTTTAGTGGGGCATTGCCCCAAAGTAATCAGCTCTTTTACCTGTAAAGAAAAGTACAATATCCCCCCAACATTAAAACCCACCACCCACACACCCAACCCTACTCTAAAACCCACCCAATCCTTAAAAAAACCTAACACTACCCCCCCCCTGAAGATCACCCTACCTTGAGACGTCTTCACCCAACCAGGCAGAAGTGGTCCTCTAGACGGTCCGAAGTCTTCATCCTATCTGGGCAGAAGAGGTCCTCCAGATGGCCAGAAGTCTTCATCCAGGCGGCATCTTCTATCTTCATCCATCCGGAGCGGAGCGGGTCAATCTTCAAGCCAGCCGATGCGGAGCATCCTTCCAGGCCGACGACTACCCAACGAATGAATATTCCTTTAAATGACGTCATCCAAGATGGCGTCCCTTGATTTCCGATTGACTGATAGAATTCTATCAGCCAATCGGAATTAAGGTAGGAAAAATACTATTGGCTGATGCAATCAGCCAATAGGATTGAGCTTGCATTCTATTGGCTGTTCCAATCAGGATTGAACTTCAATCCTACTGGCTGATTGCATCAGCCAATAGTATTTTTCCTACCTTAATTCCGATTGGCTGATAGAATTCTATCAGCCAATCGGAATTCAAGGGACGTCATCTTGGATGACGTCATTTAAATGAACCGTCATTCGTCGTGTAGACGTCAGTCTGGATGGATGCTCCGCGTCGCTGGCTTCAAGACGGACCCACTCCGCTCCGGATAGATGAAGATAGAAGATGCCGTCTGGATGAAGACTTCTGGCCATCTGGAGGACCTCTTCTGCCAGGTTGGGTGAAGACGTCTCAAGGTAGGGTGATCTTCAGGTTGGTAGTGTTAGGTTTTATTAAGGGGGATTGGGTGGGTTTTAGAGTAGGGTTGGGTGTGTGGGTGGTGGGTTTTACTGTTGGGGGGTATTGTACTTTTTTTACAGGTAAAAGAGCTGATTACTTTGGGGCAATGCCCAGCAAAAGGCCCTTTTAAGGGCTATTTGTAATTTAGTATAGGGTAGGGATTTTTATTTAATATTTAATAACTATTTAATAACTATTGTACCTAGTTAAAATAAATACAAACTTACCTGTAAAATAAAAATAAATCCTAAAATAGCTACAATGTAATTATTAGTTATATTGTAGCTAGCTTAGGGTTTATTTTATAGGTAAGTATTTAGTTTTAAATAGGAATAATTTATTTAATTATGGTAAATTTATTTCGTTTAATTTAAATTATATTTAAGTTAGGGGGGTTAGACTTAGGTTTAGACTTAGGTTTATGGGTTAATAAATTTAATATAGGAGCAGCGACGTTGGGGTCGGAAGATTAGGGGTTAATAAATGTAGGTAGGTATCTGCAATGTTAGGGACGGCAGATTAGGGGTTATTAAAATTTAACTAGTGTTTGTGAGGCGGGAGTGCGGCAGTTTAGGGGTTAATACATTTATTAAAGTGGCTGCGATGAACGGTCGGCAGATTAGGGGTTAAATATTTTATTTAAGGGTTTCCGATGTGGGGGGGGGGGGCTTGGTTTAGGGGTTAATAGGTAGTTTATGGGTGTTAGTGTACTTTTTAGCACTTTAGTTAATAGCTTTATGTACCGGCGTAATCCCATTAAAAAGTTAGGATACGCAATTGATGTAAGGGGATTTGCGGTAAGCTAAAATCGCGGAAAAAAGTGAGCGGTAGACCCTTTCCTGCCTGACTCATAATACCAGCGGGCATTAAAAAGCAGCGTTGGGACCCCTCAACGCTGCTTTTTAAGGCTAACGTAAGACTCGTAATCTAGCCGCTAGGGTTTATTTTATAGGTATTTAGTTTTAATTTATTTCATGATAGGAATATTTATTTAGATTAATTTAAATTATATTTAAGTTAGGGGGTGTTAGGGTTAGACTTATGTTTAGCGGTTAATACATTTAATATAGTGGCGGCGACGTTGGGGCGGGAGATTAGGGGTTAATAAATTTAATGTAGGTGGCGGCGGTGTAGGGGGGTCAGATTAGGGGTTAATAAATTTAATGTAGGTGGCAGCGGTGTAGGGGGGGCAGATTAGGGGTTAATACATTTAATGTAGGTGGTGGCGGTGTAGGGGGGCAGATTAGGGGTTAATAAATTTAATGTAGGTGGCAGCGGGGTCCGGGGACAGCGGTTTAGGGGTTAAACATTTTATTTAGTTGCGGCGGGGTCCGGGAGCGGCGGTTTAGGGGTTAATAAGTATAATGTAGGTAGCGGCGGTGTAGGGGGGGCAGATTAGGGGTGTTTAGACTCGGGGTACATGTTAGGGTGTTAGGTGTATACATTTCCCAGAGGAATCAATGGGATATCGGGCAGCAGTGAACATAAGCTTTCGCTGTTGTCAGACTCCCATTGATTCCTATGGCATCCGCCGCCTCCAGAGCGGCGGTTTGAAAACCAGGTACGCTGGGCCGGAATAGTGCCGAGCGTACCTGCTAGTTTTTTGATAACTAGCAAAAGTAGTCAGATTGGGCCGAACTTGCGTTCGGAACATCTCTAATGATGTAACCATCATTCTGTGTTGGACTGAGTCCAGCGGATCGTATGTTACGTCACTAAATTCTACTTTTGCTGGTCTGTAGGGTTTGATAACTACGGTGAATCAGGCTCGCCACAAATACGCTGCGGAATTCCAGTGTATTTGCGGTTGACAGCTTGATAAATAGAGGCCTCTGTGTGGAAGACAAGATACCTAGTTAGGCATCTAGAGTACTAGAGGCCAAGAAATACTGCTACCAACTAGTGCTCTTGCAAACTGATAACATTTTTGCAAAACTGCTGCCATATAGTGCTCCAAACATGCATGCCCTCTGCTGTTCAACAAAAGATACCAAGAGAACACAGAACATTTTATAATAGATGTAAATTAAAGTTGGTTAAAATGACATATTCTATCTGACTCATGAAAGAAAAATTGAGGCTTTTTGAAACGTTACTGTTGAAATCATGTTTGTGGCTGGGGGCATTTAACACACAAATACATTTTGGATTGCGATCACTCGAAAAATACGCTGACCTATTTAGCCAGAAAGCAAAATGCCATTTTGAGAGAAAAATCACTGACACATTGTGATCAACCTCCTAGTTTGCCAATAGTTTATAGTCGAGGGAAAAATAATCATTTTATTTCTTTAGTAGTTAAGGAGTTAATGATTTAAAGTCATACACACTTCTTACCCCTTAATGTGCTGTAAATGAGCTGTTATATCAGCTGCTGAGTAAATAGACCTTGAACACTTTGAAATTGTGATATAAAAAGTTTAATTACGCTTAATAAAATAACTTTAACAATATTCTAACATTATTAAATTGTCCCCCTTTTGCTGTAATTAAAGTATGAAGGTCATCAGTATTTTAATTCTAAAAAATTGAGGTGCACAGTGTAGATTTCACAAACCTAACCCACAAAGTTCACAGTTAAAGTACAAAGAAGTTTGGCAAATTAAATAATCAATACAAATAGATTTGTATTTTATTTGAGAATGTTATATTATAGTAATAAGGTTTTACACGTCCCTTTAATTACTGTAATTCCTATTCATGCCGATGTATAATATTAGAACATTTAGCCCTTCACTACTGGGACTTTCAGACAAAAACTTGCCCAAAATACCAGAGAATTTTTAGCATTTTTCCTATCACTCCGTTTAAACAGAAATAGATTATTTTTTTTTTTATTTACCTGTCAAAACTTTAAATATTTTTTTTAAGTAGACAACCCAAGGTATTGATCAAGGCCCATTTTGGTATATTTCATGCCACTATTTCACCGCCAAATGCAATCAAATAAAAGAAAATGGTACTTTTTTTCACAAACTTTAGGTTTCTCACAGAAATGATTTACATACTGCTTGGACAATCATGGCACAAATGTTTGTAAAAGCGTCTCTGGGATCCCCTTTGTTCAGAAATAGCAGACATATATGGCTTTGGGATTGTATTTGGTAATTAGAAGGCCGCTAATTTCAGTTGCGCACCACACTTCTATTATTCACGGCAGTGAAGGGGTTCATTTAAAAGGCTAATTTTAGTTTTAGTGTAGAGATTAGCCTCCCACTTGACACTTTCCACACTCTGATCGCTGCCTGCCTGATCCCTCCCAAACAGCTCTCCTCCCTCCCTCACTGGTAACCCCCATCTTAGGTACTGGCAGACTTTAATTATTATTTTATTTTCTGCAGTGTAGGATCCCCCCTTTTCCCCAACCACCCGCCCCCCCAAACAGCTCTCTAAACCTCCCCCCTCTTTTAGGTGCCACCTTTGGTACTGGCAGCTGTCTGCCAGTACCTATAAACTTCTATTTTTAAAAAATACATATATTTTTTATTTTTATTTATACCAATTTTTTTCTGGCATAGTGTCCCCCCCCACCCTCAATCTTTAGTTAGGGGGTTCCCACACCCCCAGATCCCCAGATCCCCTTTTCTGTAGCGTAGCTTCCCCATCCCTCCCTGTCCCTTTATTTGCTTTTTCCCTTAGCGTAGGGCCCTCCCACTCCCTCCCTCTCCCTCCCACCTCCCCTGCTGGGCCACCACCCACCTCCTGCCCACACCTCCCACCAGTGCCAGCAAGATCGTTACAGACGGTGAAACACACACAGTGTCACCGTCTGTAACAATCAAGTATCTGCCCTCATATGGAGGCGTAGCACCAATCACGTTCCGGCTCCATATGCAGCAGATGCCTGAAGCTTCAGGAGCTCCAGATCTCGGCTATAACTTAAAGGGACACTGAACCCAATTTCTTTCTTTCGTGATTCAGATAGAGCATGACATTTTAAGAAACTTTCTAATTTACTCCTATTATCATTTTTTCTTTGTTCTCTTGCTATCTTTATTTTAAAAGCAGGAATGTAAATCTTAGCAGCCAGCCCATTTTAGGTTCAGCACCATGGATAGCACTTGCTTATTGGGGGATTACATTTACCCACTAATAAGCAAGCATAACCCAGGTTCTCAATCAAAAATGGGCCGGCTCCAATGCATCCCATTCCTGATTTTTAAATAAAGATAGCAAGAGAACAAAGAAACATTGATAATAGGAGTAAATTAGAAAGTTGCTTAAAATTGCTGCTCTTCAGAATCATGAAAGAAAAAAATTGGGTTTAGTGTCCCTTTAACAGTCGAGAGTTCTGGAGCATCCTGAAGCGACGACGTATATATACCCAAAGTACCGCACAGCGATATATGTCAGATTGGGTTAAGGGGTTAAAGGGAAATGAAACCCACATTTTTTCTTTTATGATTTAGACAGCATACGATTTTAAAAACTATCCAATATACTTCTATTATTTAATTTACTTCCTTCTCTTGTTATGCTTTGCTGAAAGGTTTATCTAGGAAAGCTCAGGAGCAGCAAAGAACTTAGGTTTTAGCTGCTGATTGGTGGTTGCATATATATACCGCTTGTCATTGGCTCATCCATGTGTTCAGTTAGAAACCAGTAGTGCACTGCTGCTCCTTCAACAAATGATACCAAAAGAATTAAGCAAATTTGATAATAGAAATAAACTGGAAAGTTGTTTAAAATTGTTCTACCTAAATCATGAAAGACATTTTATGGGTTTCATGTCCCTTTACAACAGATGTTGTCATATGCTCTAAAGGAACAATAATCAAGCTGAATTTGCAGCTTTTGAGATTTTTGAGGTGTTGAAATGCAGTCTCAAATCAGCAAGCCGCCAACCATAAATTCATTGATGGCGGGATAAATCCTTACAATTTTCACTCATTCTCTGTGTGATAGACATTACCTGGTCTTGTACAATTGGTTGATGGTGAGAGCAAGGGATGGGATCGGACAATAGAGCTCTTGTGCAATTTTACATTTCACCTTACATAGTGGCAACTCAGTGCTGCATTCAGCACACACAGGTTTTAAGCCTTTTTCAGCCTTAATATTTTTTTGGTCAAGGTGTTAAAAAAATGTTTTTTATTTTATTCATAACAATTCCAAAGTAAATGTAAAAGGGAGAGAAGGAAGGGGGGGGGGGCGAGAAGGGAGGGTGGGAGAGAAGGAAGGGAGAGAGAAGGGAGGGAGGGAGGGAGGGAGAGAGAAGGGAGGGAGAGAGGGAGGGAGGGGAAGAAGGGAGAGAAGGAAGGGGGGTGGGAGATAAGGGAGGGTGGGACAGAAGGAAGGGAGAGAGAAGGGAGGGAGAGAGGGAGGGAAAGAAGGGAGAGAAGGGAGGGAGGGAGAGAAGGGAGAGAGAGAAGGAAGGGAGGAAGAGAGTGAAGGAAGGGGGGTGGGAGAGAAGGGAGGGTGGGAGAGAAGGGAGGGAGAGAAGGGAGAGAGAGAAGGAAGGGAGGAAGAGAGTGAAGGAAGGGGGGGTGGGAGAGAAGGGAGGGTGGGAGGGTGGGAGAGAAGGAAAGGAGGGAGGGAGAGAGAAGGGAGGGAGAGAGGGAGGGAGAGAAGGGAGAGAAAGAAGGGAGGGAGGGAGAGAAGGGAGGGAGAGAAGGGAGGGAGGGAGAGAAGGAAGGGAGGGAGGGAGAGAGAAGGGAGGGAGAGAGAAGGGAGGGAGGGAGGGAGAGAAGGAAGGGAGGGAGAGAAGGGAGAGAGAGAAGGAAGGGAAGGAGGGAGTTAGAGAAAAATGGGAGGGAGGGAAAGAGCAATAAATAAAACAACTGGTGCAGGGACACAACATATTTTATATTTCTAATTAAGAGACACAGCATATTTAACAAAAAAAAAACTGTCTGCAGCATTAAATACCCCTGTATTTTTTTTCTCATTCCCTCTCAATGTTTTTATATACTCAGTCCCAGAGAACTCCCAAGCTCAGATAATCAAACAAGCACAACCCACAATCCTTATGTTTTATAAAAACTAAATACAGTTCCCTCTCATCCGCCCAACACTCCCCCACCCACCCTTTAATTATTTCTCTTATATATAGAAAGGGAACCTACAATTATTATTAGTCTGCTATAATTACAACTCATATGATTGTTGTTGACTATAGGAAAGCCCAGGCTGTCACATACTCACTATCACTAAACACTGTCTTCCACTATTGATTTAACAACCAAAATACTCAGTTACAGATGTTGGCATCTACTTATCAAGCAGTCGACTTTCTTGCATTCAACGGCACCAATACGCTTATCTAAGATCGTCTGCGGACCTGAATACGTTCTCCAAAGTTACCAAAAAAACTGTCAAAAGCTGCGTACCAAGTACGGTGCGATGAGCATCGGACTGTTGTTAACTGACAGTCATCTATCTCGCTGCTCTTCGGCTTTTTTACAGCTTTCTTGGTACCCTGTCACTAAACACCAACACTATATTAAACTGTTTACCCCCAATACCGCCGCTCCCGGACCCCACCGCACCTAAATAAAGTTATTAACCCCTAAACCGCCGCTCCCGGAGCCCACCGCAACTCTAATAAATGTATTAACCCCTAAACCGCCGCTCCCGGAGCTAACCGCAACACTAATACATGTATTAACCCCTAAACCGCCGCTCCCGGAGCCCACTGCCACCTACATTATACATATTAACCTCTAATCCTTCGCCCCTATACCGCCGCCACCTACATAAAGTTATTAAACCCCTATCCTGCCGCTCCCGGTCTCTGCCGCAACTAAATAAAGTGTTTAACCCCTAAACCGCCGCTCCCAGAGCCCACCGCCACCTACATTATATTTATTAACCCCTAATCTGCCATCTGCCCCCCCTACACCGCCGTCACCTACATTATATTTATTAAACCCTAATCTGCCCCCCTACACCGCCGCCACTATATTAAATGTATTAACCCCTAAACCTAAGTCTAACACTAACCCTAACACCCCCCTAACTTAAATATAATTTAAATAAAATTATTCCTATTTAAAACTAAATACTTACCTATAAAATAAACCCTAAGATAGCTACAATATAACTAATAGTTACATTGTAGCTATCTTAGGGTTTATTTTTATTTTACAGGCAACTTTGTCTTTATTTTAACTAGGTACAATAGTTATTAAATATTTATTAACTATTTAATAACTACCTAGTTAAAATAAATACAAAAGTACCTGTAAAATAAAACCTAACCTAAGTTACAATTACACCTATCACTACACTATCATTAAATTAATTACCTACATTAACTACAATTAACTACAATTAAATAAAATTAAATAAAATTTTCTAAAGTACAAAACCCCCCCACTAAATTACAGAAAATAATAAAATAATTACAAGTTTTTTAAACTAATTACACCTAATCTAATCCCTCTAATAAAATAAGAAGCCCCCGAAAATAATAAAAAGCCCTACCCTATACTAAATTACAAATTGCCCTTAAAAGGGCTTTTTGCGGGGCATTGCCCCAATGTAATCAGCTCTTTTACCTAAAAAAAAAAGTACAATACCCCCCCAACATTAAAACCCACCACCCACACAACCAACCCTACTCTAAAACCCACCCAATCCCCCCTTAAAAAAACCTAACACTAACCCCTTGAAGATCACTCTACCTTGAGACGTCTTCACCTAACCGGGCCGAAATCCTCCACAAAGCCGGGTGGCCCTCCAGATGGGCAGAGGTCTTCCTCCAGGCGGCATCTTCTATCTTCATCCATCTGGCGCGGAGCGGGTCCATCTTCAAGACCTCCGACGCAGAGCATCCTCTTCCAACGACATCCGATGACTGAATGAATGTTCCTTTAATTGACGTCATCCAAGATGGCATCCCTTGAATTCCGATTGGCTGATAGAATTATATCAGCCAATCGGAATTAAGGTAGGAAAAATCCTATTGGCTGATGCAATCAGCCAATAGGATTGAAGTTCAATCCTATTAGCTGATCCAATCAGCCAATAGGATTGAGCTCGCATTCTATTGGCTGTTCCAATCAGCCGTGCCCACACTTTTTTTTGTGCTGGGATCTACTTTTCAAGTGATCAGCTCAACGAGATCTACCCATTAAAAATGGGCGGGCTCCTAAGCTTACATTCCTGTTTTTTTTCAAATAAAGATACCAAGAGAATGAAGAAAAATTGATAATAGGAGTAATTTAGAAATTTGTTGGTTTTATATCCCTTTAAGGTTGCATGATTTAGCAACACATGCAATAGCATAAAGATACAGCAGAATAATCCTGACAACAAAAGTAGAACTGAATTTAATTCGGGTTAACTGGAGCAACACTTTGTGCCATGTTACAAAACACTGCATTCAAATTACTGTCACTGACTGCCTTTACTTTGCGCCACAGGTTTGGCTTGATATGACCTAGTGAGGCTTACACAAATAAATTTCAATAGCGCGCCATGCAAACCTTTTCTTACCGGGTCAACGCGTTCATTTGCCAGACTTGATTCATTAGCATAACACATCAGCCTCCGCATTTACTTTTCTATCTATTGACGCTTACCCTCCTAACTATACTATACCTCCATATCCATTAGGAGAGTACTCACTCAATCATGCTTTTGATAGGCCAGTTGTGTTGTTGTTCAAAAATCATGGTTGAAATCGATGTCCTTCAAGATTAAACCCTTTAGCACTTTTCGTGTCCGACCATCAGACTGTTTAATGATTTGCCCCTTCACACCCTGCGGTAGGTAAAGCGTTATCCCTAGCAACCATACTCTACTCACGCCCCAGTATTAATATCGTGTATCTTGAAAACATCATTTTAATCACATTGGCTGCAATCTACCAGCAGGGCCTTCAGGATCTACTGGTAGATCCCGATCTACCTATTGGCACCCCTGGTCTATAGGTTTGTCTAATTGCATTTTTTTCCATGACAAGCAGAAACATACGGCTCACATACTGTTTTATTCTGCTCTATCAGCTTTTGCCTTATAGCACCTGTATTCTGTATTGTGTGAGCTCACACCCTCCTCTCTGTGCAAATGTGCCATACACTGTAGGCAGTAAATTAATAAGCAAGACACTTGGGCCCCTTTGTTTCTTATGTTTGTAGTAACCATCAGACCACCTGTAACAGCACTAAATATTTTTGTACTGTCTGTAGTTTATGCAACGTGCCAATCGGCACAGCACAAAAAATGGAGCTGGGCCGGTCTCACAGATCAATGTAATCAAGCTTGAAGCCGCAGCGCCATAAGAAAAAAATAGTGGCTCCCAGTCCAGCCTCCAGCAAAGGGAAGAAGAAACTATATAAAGTTAAAATGATGTGTTTTTTTAAGTACAGTACAGTATAATATAAGCCGTAGAATAAGGCGCAGCAAAACACGGTACTGTTTAAAGTACCATGTTTCCCTATGTCCTGTTCTATGGCTTATATTATCCTGTACAGCTGTACTTGAATAAAAGCTTTGTTTTAACGTTATATAGGTTCTTAGCTTTGCTGCAGCCACTAATTTGTTTCTTAGGAATAGAGAATAAAAAGCATTGGTGTCAGTGGGGGACACTTACCTTGAATATGCGTCTCTTCAGTCCTTCCAATGTGCGCAACGCAAGCACGCCTGGGATAATAAAGCGAGCCTTATGTGAATGGTGCTTGCCGCCCTCCCAAATCTGCCCCCCTAGGCACCGGCCTTGTTGGCCTAGGCTATAATACGCCCCTGGCTGCATTGCAAGTGACATTTGCAGGTGGACAGGTTCTCTGTTTGATAATGTCAGATTGCAATCTTGATTAATTGTCTCCTAAATGATTAGGTTTGAACTGGATATTATTTCCAGATCACAACTAATTCTGTTTGCTTTCCTACTGCATAAACTTTACATTTTCAAAAATAGCTTTTCAGCCTTATGAACAAAGCAGTAGATTCTGTACTTCATTACATTCAATTAAATGTATATTTCTTATATGCGACTCCTTGTCACTTAACAGTTTCTTATACATTTATATCTAAAGATATATAAAGCAGGACTTTAATATTTTTGCTTCAGATGCCTACAGAATAGTACTTTCCTTAAAATAGGTAGACCAATGACAGGGGCAGACCCTGGGGCCGAACTACCATTGGTACAGCAGGTGTAGTGGCACCAGGGCCCAAGAGCGGAGGAGCTCATAACAGCTAGTCTATGCATAGGTGAAGAATGTGTACAATCCTAATGAAGGGGAGCCTTTTATTAGCCCAGGTTATAGGTCCATATATCTATTTATCTATTTACCTATCTATATTTATTCTATCTAACCTATCATCTATCTATATATCGATCTGTTTATCTATCTGTCATCTATCCATATTTATTCTATCTAACCTATCTATCTATATATCTATCTGTTTATCTATCATCTATCTATATTTATTCTATCTAACCTATCATCTATATATCTATTTATCTATCTATCATCTATCTATATGCAGAAATTTTATAAAAATGCAAGGTAATAAATACACAAGTGTCTATCTTCTCAAAATCATTATACAGAGCAGCAAGTAGATTATCACTATTGCTTTTTACTGTTGAGTAGGTCCACTACTGGGCAGATCCCAGGTGGGCTGTGGATATCTCTATCTATATATACCTGTATCTACCTGTATCTATCTACCCGTATCTATCTATCTATCTATCCATTCAGTGGCGTATTTATGTTTTGTGCTTCCCTAGGCACTCAAAATTTCTAGTCGGTGTGTGCCGATACTTCCAGAATTCCAGCTATCAAGCAAATTTTTGTGGTAAGTCAGTGCTGCGATTCCTCCATATTATGCCTATTTGTCCGTTTGTAGTAGGGCGCTCCATTCATTATGTAGGGAGCTCAATGCACATGCGCTAGGTATGAAATAGTGTAAGAGTAGGTGGGTGATGAGCAGAGCAGGAAATAACTTTCTCTTTGTCTGAATCCCACCACTAGGCACGTTCCTTATTGGAGAATCACATAGGATAATTATCTGCTATGCATATGGATGCTTTTAATATTACATTGAGTTTTATACCTCTTTTAAAGCAACATAAACATGATATAAATAAAAGTGATATAATCCATTAATCACAGCAGACAATTTAATATAAACACTAGAATCTTCTATTGTTAACAATATACTTGTGTTAGCATTACATTGCTAGAATGACAATTGATAAAGTAAAGGGAATCTAGTTTCCATACTGTCATTGAGCAAATACTGTATATACCTTCTACCTGCGTTCTAAGTGCCACTTATATGCCACGAAAAACCTCACCTTTGGCACAAGGAGAACGCACAGAAGGAAAATGTGTCTGCCTATGCCTTACCACTCTCTTGGCACAGTAAAAAGTTATCATTTTAGCAATGATAATTTTAACAAAAGCATTTTTGCAAATGTACTGTTGTGCATTTCAAATACCACTTTATGTCAATTAAGTTATGGCTGAGCAACTATAATGGCATCAGCCCCAGAAATCCTATTTCTTGCTCTTTGCAGATGTAACATAATAATCTTACAGTGATTACTACTGAACTGTACAGAAGAAAGGTTGCAAAAGCATAACATTTTATTATTTCAATCTATAAACAATTTAAGGCTTTGTAGTTGAAAATAACAAGCGCTCTCTAGAACTCATCATCACTGTGAAAACTTACAGAACCAACAAAGGTAGATATCATAACAGACAAGAGGCAGATTGCGCTAAGGGAATCTGTAGCCCAGATGCTCAGAGAACATTTCATTGTCTGTAACTTGTACAAAGAAAATATTTTTTCTTGACATTTTTATCAGATGCCAGGCTGAGACAAAAAAACTAATCTAAAGAGCTGAACATCTATTCTAATAGGTAGAAAAGTATATAATAAAGCAAGAAGTAATGGCAAAGTTAGATTTCTGCAATTAAAACTACAGGTAATGTTCAAGTAGGAATTAAGGGCTAGATTACAAGTGGAGGGCTAATTTATTGTGCACTTGGAAACGGGCAAATTTGCTTGTTTGCGGGTCGAGCAATAAAAAACCATAAAAATTACAAGTGTGCTTATAAAATTAACCAGAGATCATATCTCTGGTTAATTTTATAAATGTCCCCAAACGTAATAATATATTTTATTTAAACAAAAAAAAGATAGCAGCATCTTTATTTATTGATATAATAACTGCAAAAAGCAGTTATAGGAGGCTAAAGTTGGTGGTTGTGGGGTGTTAGAAAAAAAAAAAATGGCATTGAATAGTGCCTTTACATTGTAGTCTATGGGAACTGTGTGTTCCCTGTAAATATATTATATATATGTATATAAGTCTGAGGAAGGGGTGAATACCTTGAAACATCATGAGAGTAAAAAAAAGTTTTGTTTTAAACCCAGTAAGTGCATTCTTACTTGGATACATAATACTATTTTTGGCACCCTGGTGCATGATAACCGGTTAGGTAAGAATGCTTTTTTTCTGCTGATTTCTGTATATATATATATATAATATCCAGAGGAGTAGAAGCACTCACGGTAACAATATGAACTTTAGCCTGCCCGTGGTGCTTTAAAATGATAATACAAGCATCCAAAGAGAAAAGCACTCACTGGGTCTTTTTAGCAAATAACAACTTTAATCTGTGACGTTTCGGGGTTGCCCCCGTCTTCAGACAACTAATTACAGGTAGATACAATAACTCACCCTTTATAACAAGCAGACCCGCTCCCAAGTGCAGCCCCGCCGGTGGCGTTCCGGAAGTAAGCAGCCGCGCGCAGATCCCTACGTCATCGGCTGTCATAGCAACCAGGACGCCTCCCGGCAGAGTGCCTATTACCATAATAAACATTAAAAGTTAGCTGTGCAACGATCCAACATGATTTACAAAAGACCGAGCAAACGAATATAACATACCTAATGTGCAGGCACTAGCATCCAGGCAGTAAAGCCGTAAACTGATAGATAGTAAACTATCCTAATATCGCTAAGTTCATACATTTCAATATGCAATATAAAATATATATATAGCTGCCATCACTGCACCACTTCGCTGCACTAGGTTCTCATGCCATGTCTGACGACATGAGAACGAGGCTCCCATTGGAGCCTATGGAAGCTCGCATTTGCATTGCGCTCAAATTGTAATACCAACGCACATTTGCGTGCACTGGTATTACTCAGTGGGGCACAAATATTGATTTCACAAAAGTCATCAACTGATTCCCCTTTATCTATATTTTTACTTATTTCCTTGTAGAATCTAATTAGATTAGTTTGACATGATCTATTTCTCATAAAATTATGGAACTCATAATCATGTTTACATGAATATGCTCGTCAATATAATCCCTTATAATCCCTTCAAATATCTTCCCCCACTATTGATGTCAAACTAACGGTGTAAATCTATTTTTAATTTGCCCCCTTCTTGCATATCACAGTATCCAAAAATAACATACTCTCTTCACTAGTCACCAATGTGAATTCTAGGCCATTAACCTCCTGAATAAGTTCATCCACAAATTGTATAAGGGTGTCTTCATTTCCCCACCATAGGCCAAACACGTCATCAATGAAAAGCCACCAGGTGGAGCCATACTTAAAAAAATAGATGATGATTGTAAACACATTTTTCTTCAAAGTAATTCATATAAAGGTTGGCATATGATGGGGCAACATTACACCCCATGGCAGTCCCCTTCTTTTGAATGTACCAAGTATCTCTGAATAGAAAGTAATTTTCTCCAACATTGGTGTGTCCGGTCCACGGTGTCATCCTTACTTGTGGGATATTCTCCTCCCCAACAGGAAATGGCAAAGAGTCCCAGCAAAGCTGGCCGCATAGTCCCTCCTAGGCTCCGCCCACCCCAGTCATTCTCTTTGCCGTTGCACAGGCAACATCTCCACGAAGATGGTTAAGAGTTTTTTGGTGTTTAAATGTAGTTTTTATTCTTCTATCAAGTGTTTGTTATTTTAAAATAGTGCTGGTATGTACTATTTACTCTGAAACAGAAAAGGATGAAGATTTCTGTTTGTAAGAGGAAGATGATTATAGCAGACAGTAACTAAAATCGATTGCTGTTTCCACATAGGACTGTTGAGATGAAGTAACTTCAGTTGGGGGAAACAGTTAGCAGACTTTTCTGCTTAAGGTATGACTAGCCATATTTCTAACAAGACTGTGTAATGCTGGAAGGCTATCATTTCCCCTCATGGGGACCGGTAAGCCATTTTCTTAGTCAAACAAACAGAATAAAGGGCTTAATATGGGCTAAAAAACTGGTAGACATTTTTATGGGCTAAATCGATTGCTTTATTTGGGCATATTATTCAGATTTAGGCTAACAATTGGCATTTATAATCTTGGGGAACGCTTATAAAATGGCAGGCACTGTGTTAGACACCTTTTTCAGTCAGGGGGCATTTCTAGTTATAGACTGAGCCTCATTTTCGCGCCATTAATGCTCAGTTGTTTTTTGAGAGCAGGGCATGCAGATGCATGTGTGAGGATCTAAAAATCACTGAAAAAGCTTCTAGAAGGCGTCATTTGGTATCGTATTCCCCTCAGGGCTTGGTTGGGTCTTAGCAAAGACTATAGCTGGGACTGTATAGGGGTTAAATTTAAAAACGGCTCCGGTTCCGTTATTTTAAGGGTTAAAGCTCTGAAATTTGGTGTGCAATACTTTTAAGGCTTTAAGACACTGTGGTGAAATTTTGGTAATTTTTGAACGATTCCTTCATACTTTTTCACATATTCAGTAATAAAGTGTTTTCTGTTTGAAATTTAAAGTGACAGTAACGGTTTTATTTTAAAACGTTTTTTTGTGCTTTGTTGACAAGTTTAAGCCTGTTTAACATGTCTGTACCTTCAGATAAGCTATGTTCTATATGTATGAAAGCCAATGTGTCTCCCCATTTAAATTTATGTGATAATTGTGCCATAGCGTCCAAACAAAGTAAGGACAGTACTGCCACAGATAATGATATTGCCCAAGATGATTCCTCAAATGAGGGGAGTAAACATGATACTACATCATCTCCTACTGTGTCTACACCAGTTTTGCCCATGCAGGAGGCCCCTAGTACATCTAGTGCGCCAATACTTATTACCATGCAACAATTAACGGCTGTAATGGATAACTCCATAGCAAATATTTTATCCAAAGTGCCTACTTATCAGAGAAAGCGCGATTGCTCTGTTTTAAACACTGAAGAGCAAGAGGGCGCTGATGATAATTGTTCTGTCATACCCTCACACCAATCTGAAGGGGCCATGAGGGAGGTTTTGTCTGATGGAGAAATTTCAGATTCAGGAAAAATTTCTCATCAAGCTGAACCTGATGTTGTGACATTTAAATTTAAATTAGAACATCTCTGCGCACTGCTTAAGGAGGTGTTATCTACTCTGGATGATTGTGACAATTTGGTCATTCCAGAGAAATTATGCAAGATGGACAGGTTCCTAGAGGTTCCGGTGCCCCCCGACGCTTTTCCTATACCCAAGCGGGTGGCGGACATAGTAAATAAGGAGTGGGAAAAGCCCGGCATACCTTTTGTTCCCCCCCCTATATTTAAGAAATTATTTCCTATGGTCGACCCCAGAAAGGACTTATGGCAGATTGTCCCCAAGGTCGAGGGGGCAGTTTCTACTCTAAACAAACGCACTACTATTCCTATCGAAGATAGTTGTGCTTTCAATGATCCTATGGATAAAATAATTGGAAGGTTTGCTTAAAAAGATTTTTGTACAGCAAGGCTACCTTCTACAACCAATTTCATGCATTGTTCCTGTCACTACGGCAGCGTGGTTCTGGTTCGAGGAACTAGAAAAGTCGCTCAGTAGAGAAACTCCATATGAGGAGGTTATGGACAGAGTTCACGCACTTAAATTGGCTAACTCTTTTATTTCAGATGCCGCTTTGCAATTAGCCAGATTAGCGGCGAAAAATTCAGGGTTTGCTATCGTGGCGCGCAGAGCGCTTTGGCTAAAGTCTTGGTCAGCGGATGTGTCATCCAAGACAAAATTGCTTAACATCCCTTTAAAAGGTAAAACTTTATTTGGACCAGAATTGAAAGAGATTATTTCAGACATCACTGGGGGAAAGGGCCACGCCCTTCCACAGGATAGGTCTTTTAAGGCTAAAAATAAGCCTAATTTTCGTCCCTTTCGCAGAAACGGACCAGCCTCTAATTCTGCATCCTCTAAGCGAGAGGGTAATGCCTCACAACCCAAACCAGCCTGGAAACCAATGCAAGGCTGGAACAAGGGTAAGCAGGCCAAGAAGCCTGCCACTGCTAACAAAACAGCATGAAGGAGTAGCCCCCGATCCGGGACCGGATCTAGTGGGGGGCAGACTCTCTCTCTTTGCTCAGGCTTGAACAAGAGATGTTCAGGATCCTTGGGCGCTAGAAATAGTTTCTCAAGGTTATCTCCTGGAATTCAAGGAACTACCCCCAAGGGGAAGGTTCCACAAGTCTCACTTATCCTCAAACCAAATAAAGAGACAGGCATTCTTACATTGTGTAGAAGACCTGTTAAAGATGGGAGTGATACACCCAGTTCCAATAAAGGAACAAGGAATGGGATTTTATTCCAATCTGTTCGTAGTTCCCAAAAAAGAGGGAACGTTCAGACCAATTTTGGATTTGAAGATCCTAAACAAATTTCTCAGGGTACCATTGTTCAAAATGGAAACTATTCGAACGATTCTACCCACCATCCAGGAAAGTCAATTTATGACTACCGTGGATCTAAAGGATGCGTACCTACATATTCCTATCCACAAAGAACATCATCAGTTCCTAAGGTTCGCTTTTCTGGACAAGCATTACCAGTTTGTGGCCCTCCCATTCGGATTAGCCACTGCTCCAAGGATTTTCACAAAGGTGCTAGGGTCCCTTCTAGCGGTTCTAAGACCAAGGGGCATTGCAGTAGTACCTTACTTGGACGACATTCTAATACAAGCGTCGTCCCTGTCAAAAGCAAAGGCTCATACGGACATCGTTCTAGCCTTTCTCAGATCTCACGGATGGAAGGTGAACAAAGAAAAAAGTTCTCTGTCCCCGTCAACAAGAGTTCCCTTCTTGGGAACAATAATAGATTCCTTAGAAATGAGGATTTTTCTGACAGAGGTCAGAAAATCAAAACTTCTAAGCTTTTGTCAAGTGCTTCATTCTGTTCCTCGTCCTTCCATAGCGCAGTGCATGGAAGTAGTAGGATTGATGGTTGCAACAATGGACATAGTTCCTTTTGCACGAATTCATCTAAGACCATTACAACTGTGCATGCTCAAACAGTGGAATGGGGATTATACAGACTTGTCTCCAATGATTCAAGTAGATCAAAAGACCAGAGATTCACTCCGTTGGTGGCTGACCCTGGACCATCTGTCCCAGGGAATGAACTTCCGCAGGCCAGAGTGGGTCATTGTCACGACCGACGCCAGTCTAGTGGGCTGGGGCGCGGTCTGGGAATCCCTGAAAGCTCAGGGTCTATGGTCTCGGGAAGAGTCTCTTCTCCCGATAAACATTCTGGAACTGAGAGCGATATTCAATGCTCTCAGAGCTTGGCCTCAACTAGCAAAGGTCAAATTCATAAGGTTCCAATCAGACAACATGACGACCGTTGCATATATCAATCATCAGGGGGGAACAAAGAGTTCCCTGGCGATGAAAGAAGTGACCAAAATAATTCAATGGGCGGAGGATCACTCCTGCCACTTGTCTGCGATCCACATCCCAGGAGTGGAAAATTGGGAAGCGGATTTTCTGAGTCGTCAGACATTCCATCCGGGGGAGTGGGAACTCCATCCGGAAATCTTTGCCCAAATAACTCAATTATGGGGCATTCCAGACATGGATCTGATGGCGTCTCGTCAGAACTTCAAGGTTCCTTGCTACGGGTCCAGATCCAGGGATCCCAAGGCGACTCTAGTAGATGCACTAGTAGCACCTTGGACCTTCAACCTAGCTTATGTATTCCCACCGTTTCCTCTCATTCCCAGGCTGGTAGCCAGGATCAATCAGGAGAGGGCCTCGGTGATCTTGATAGCTCCTGCGTGGCCACGCAGGACTTGGTATGCAGACCTGGTGAATATGTCATCGGCTCCACCATGGAAGCTACCTTTGAGACAGGACCTTCTTGTTCAGGGTCCATTCGAACATCCAAATCTGGTCTCCCTCCAACTGACGGCTTGGAGATTGAACGCTTGATTCTATCAAAGCGTGGGTTTTCAGATTCTGTTATAGATACTCTGGTTCAGGCCAGAAAACCTGTAACTAGAAAAATTTACCATAAAATATGGAAAAAATATATCTGTTGGTGTGAATCCAAAGGATTCCCATGGAATAAGATAAAAATTCCTAAGATTCTCTCCTTTCTACAAGAAGGTTTGGAGAAAGGATTATCTGCAAGTTCTCTAAAGGGACAGATCTCTGCTTTATCTGTCTTACTACACAAAAGACTGGCAGCTGTGCCAGATGTTCAAGCTTTTGTTCAGGCTCTGGTTAGGATCAAGCCTGTTTACAGACCTTTGACTCCTCCCTGGAGCCTAAATCTAGTTCTTTCAGTTCTTCAAGGGGTTCCGTTTGAACCTTTACATTCCATAGATATTAAGTTACTATCTTGGAAAGTTTTGTTTTTAGTTGCAATTTCTTCTGCTAGAAGAGTTTCAGAGTTATCTGCTCTGCAGTGTTCTCCGCCCTATCTGGTGTTCCATGCAGATAAGGTGGTTTTGCGTACTAAGCCTGGTTTTCTTCCTAAAGTTGTTTCTAACAAAAATATTAACCAGGAGATAGTTGTACCTTCTTTGTGTCCGAATCCAGTTTCAAAGAAGGAACGTTTGTTACACAATTTGGACGTTGTCCGTGCTCTAAAGTTCTATTTAGAGGCTACTAAAGATTTCAGACAAACATCTTCCTTGTTTGTTGTTTATTCTGGTAAAAGGAGAGGTCAAAAAGCGACTTCTACCTCTCTTTCCTTTTGGCTTAAAAGTATTATCCGATTGGCTTATGAGACTGCCGGACGGCAACCTCCTGAAAAAATCACAGCTCACTCCACTAGGGCTGTGGCTTCCACATGGGCCTTCAAGAACGAGGCTTCTGTTGACCAGATATGTAAGGCAGCGACTTGGTCTTCACTGCACACTTTTGCCAAATTTTACAAATTTGATACTTTTGCTTCTTCGGAGGCTATTTTTGTGAGAAAGGTTTTGCAAGCTGTGGTGCCTTCCGTTTAGGTAACCTGATTTGCTCCCTCCCTTCATCCGTGTCCTAAAGCTTTGGTATTGGTTCCCACAAGTAAGGATGACGCCGTGGACCGGACACACCAATGTTGGAGAAAACAGAATTTATGCTTACCTGATAAATTACTTTCTCCAACGGTGTGTCCGGTCCACGGCCCGCCCTGGTTTTTTAATCAGGTCTGATTAATTATTTTCTCTAACTACAGTCACCACGGTACCATATGGTTTCTCCTATATATATTTCCTCCTGTCCGTCGGTCGAATGACTGGGGTGGGCAGAGCCTAGGAGGGACTATGTGGCCAGCTTTGCTGGGACTCTTTGCCATTTCCTGTTGGGGAGGAGAATATCCCACAAGTAAGGATGACGCCGTGGACCGGACACACCGTTGGAGAAAGTAATTTATCAGGTAAGCATAAATTCTGTTATAATACAGAACAACTCTAAATAGTTACTCCAAAAAATCTATTTGTCTAGCATTGTACTGTGTATCCATAGACAACAATTGACAGATTACCCCTATTCCACTTTCATGCTTAATGGCAGTGTACAGGCTTTTAACATCTAAACTAAATAATATATACTTTGTGTTCTCAAGTGTTAGGGTAGAAAGTTTTTGTATAAAGTCCCCTGTATCTTTAACCCTTTGAGTGCTAAGCACTTTCCCACCTGCGTGCTAAGCTTTTTAAAGGGATTTATTATTGTTTTTATTTGTTGAAAAAAAAATTGTAATTTTGTTTTCTTTTTTCAGATCCCAAGACTTACACTGTTAGAGAGGTTAGACGATTACCTCTCCAATGGTGGGTCTTGGGGGTCTGTAGCTGCTTAGATGCCTGAGATACAGGCTTCTAAGCAGCATGCCCCCTGCTCCTATACTTAACATTGTTAAGTAAAAATAAAGTTGAGCGGTGACGTCATCATATTAATGCGTGTGACGTCACCATGCAAAACGGGAAGCCCCGGCGATGCCTGTTACTATGTAGGCACGATTGCTGGGGTAGGAGCGGGTGGGAGCCCCCAGATCTCCCTCAAGGTGGGAGAGTGCTAGTGACAGCTCTGAGCCGTCATTAGCACCAGAGTGGGAAACTCTGTGACAGCTCAGAGCCGTCATTCAACATAAGGTTGTAACACCCTATCAAGGAATTTGGCTTTGTTAATAAATGCTGATTTCTACATAAGAAACAATAGGATGCCCTGGTGGATTATGTTGGTTTTTATGCACCTTAGGGACCGTATAGAATTCCGATGTTCTTGGATTTTCATTATACAGATATTCACTCATTTTTTTGTCTATGATGCCCTGGGTGACAGATTTATTGAGTATTCTCAAGATTTATTTTGGAATTTTAAAAATAGGGGTAGTGTCTAATACTTGGTACATAGTGGGATCACTAAGTTGTGTGTAAAATTATCTGATATAATATTCTTTGTCAAGGACTACAGTTGCACCGCCTGTGTCCGCTCTTTTGATGATAACATTTTTATTTTTATTTGTTTTAATGGCCCTAAATTCTTACTTGGTAAGATTCCAATGTTTACCCTTCTTGTTTTTGGTCTGAACTATCTTACGGCTAGATTACGAGTTTTTGTCGGTAAGGCTGTGCGGTGCTAACGCTCCTTTTTTTCTCGCCGCTCACTTAAGACAACGCTGGTATTACGAGATTTCTGCAAGCCGGCGTTAGCCTCAGAAAAGTGAGCGTTGAGCAGAATTTAGCTCCACATCTCACCTCAATACCAGCGTTGCTTACAGTAGCGGTAAGATGGCTGAAATGTGCTCATGCACGATTTCCCCATAGGAAACAATAGGACTGAGCTGGCTGAAAAAAAAAAAACTAACACCTGAAAAAAAAGCAGCGTTCAGCTCCTAACGCAGCCCCATTGTTTCCTATGGGGAAAGAAAATTTACGTTTACACCTAACACCCTAACATGAACCCTGAGTCTAAACACCTCTAATCTTACACTAATTAACCCCTAATCTGCTGCCCCCGACATCGTTGCCACCAACATTATATTATTAACCCCAAATCTGCCGCTCCGGACACCGCCGCCACCTACATTATACTTATGAACCCCTAATCTGATGCTTCAACATCGCCGAACCCTACATTTTATTTATTAACCCCTAATCTGCCACCCCAACGTCGCCGCAACTATATTAAATTTATTCTACCCTAATCTGCCGCCGCCAACGTCGCCACCACTATAATAAATTTATTAACCCCTGAACCTAAGTCTAACCCTAACCCTAACACCCCCCAACTGAAATATAATTTAAATACATCTAAATAAATTTACTATAATTAACTAAATTATTCCTATTTAAAACTAAATACTTAACTGTAAAATAAACACTAACGGCTAGATTTAGAGTTTGGCGTTAGCCGTCAAAACCAGCGTTAGAGGCTCCTAACGCTGGTTTTGGGCTACTGCTGGTATTTAGAGTCTTGTAGGTAAGGGTCTAATGCTCACTTTCCAGCCACGACTTTTCCATACCGCAGATCCCCCTACGCCATTTGCGTATCCTATCTTTTCAATGGGATCTTTCTAACGCCGGTATTTAGAGTCTTGGCTGAAGTGAGCGTTAGAAATCTAACGACAAAACTCCAGCCGCAGAAAAAAGTCAGTAGTTAAGAGCTTTCTGGGCTAACGCCGGTTCATAAAGCTCTTAACTACTGTGCTCTAAAGTACACTAACACCCATAAACTACCTATGTACCCCTAAACCGAGGCCCCCCCACATCGCCGCCAATCTATTAACATTTTTTAACCCCTAATCTGCCGACCACACACCGCCGCAACCTACATTATCCCTATGTACCCCTAATCTGCTGCCCCTAACACCCCCGACCCCTATATAATATTTATTAACCCCTAATCTGCCGTGCCCAATGTCGCCTCCACTTACCTACAATTATTAACCCCTTATCTGCCGGCCGGACCTCACCGCTACTATAATAACGTTATTAACCCCTAATCCGCCTCACTCCCGCCTCAATAACCCTATAATAAATAGTATTAACCCCTAATCTGCCCACCCTAACATCGCAGACACCTAACTTCAAGGGCGCGATCCGATATCGATCGCAGTTTGCGGCGCAAGCGAGGGAACCGGCGTCGCCCGCAGTTTCAGCTCGCAACTCGAGCCATCCCATATAAGTCGCCGTCAGATGCTAACGTGCCGTAAGTCTCACAAACCAGCGATGTCCAGAAATCTGCGTAAGTACAAATTTCTGGCGTCGCCAGTGACTTGCGGCACGTTAGAAACTGCCGGCGCCTATAAAACCTGACTAAAGTCTAAAACACCCGCACTGTCTAACACGCCTCCCTAACATAGCCCGCACTGTCTAACACGCCTCCCTAACATAGCCCGCACTGTCTAACACGCCTCCCTAACATAGCCCGCACTGTCTAACCCTCTATCCGCTATCCCCCTCACTAGCCTAACAATAAAAAAGCTATTAACCCCTAAACCGCCGCTCCTTTACCCCGCCGCAACCTAATAAAGTTATTAACCCCTAAACCGCCGCTCCCGTACCCCGCCGCCAGCTATATTATATCTATAACCCCCTAAAGTGAGCCCCTAACACCGCCGCCATCTATATTAAAATTATTAACCCCTAATGTAAGCCCCTTACACCGCCGCCATCTCTATTAAAATGATTAACCCCTAATTTAATCTACCTACCCCGCCGCCAGCTATATTATCTATATTAACCCTAAGTATATTATAGTTAATATAGGTATTACATTATATATATTAACTATATTAACCCTAATTATATTAGGGTTAATATAGTTAATATAGTTACTATAGTATTTATATTAACTATATTAACTCTATCTAACCCTAACACCCCTAACTAAATTTATATTAAATTAATCTAATTCATTTATAAACTAATATATTCCTATTTAAATCTAAATACTTACCTATAAAACAAACCCTAAGATAGCTACAATATAATTAATAATTACATTGTAGCTATGTTAGGGTTAATATTTATTTTACAGGTAAATTGTTAATTATTTTAACTAGGTATAATAGATATTAAATAGTTATTAACTATTTAATATCTACCTAGTTAAAATAATTACCCAATTACCTGTAAAATAAATCCTAACCTAAGTTACAAATACACCTACACTATCAATAAATTTAATAAACTACAAACATCTATCTAAAAATACAATTAAATTAACTAAACTAAATTACAAAAAAAACCAAACACTAAATTACAAAAAATAATTTGTTTTAATGGCCCTAAATTCTTACTTGGTAAGATTCCAATGTTTACCCTTCTTGTTTTTGGTCTGAACTATCTTACGGCTAGATTACGAGTTTTTGTCGGTAAGGCTGTGCGGTGCTAACGCTCCTTTTTTTCTCGCCGCTCACTTAAGACAACGCTGGTATTACGAGATTTCTGCAAGCCGGCGTTAGCCTCAGAAAAGTGAGCGTTGAGCAGAATTTAGCTCCACATCTCACCTCAATACCAGCGTTGCTTACAGTAGCGGTAAGATGGCTGAAATGTGCTCATGCACGATTTCCCCATAGGAAACAATAGGACTGAGCTGGCTGAAAAAAAAAAAACTAACACCTGAAAAAAAAGCAGCGTTCAGCTCCTAACGCAGCCCCATTGTTTCCTATGGGGAAAGAAAATTTACGTTTACACCTAACACCCTAACATGAACCCTGAGTCTAAACACCTCTAATCTTACACTAATTAACCCCTAATCTGCTGCCCCCGACATCGTCGCCACCAACATTTTATTTATTAACCCCTAATCTGCCACCCCAACGTCGCCGCAACTATATTAAATTTATTCTACCCTAATCTGCCGCCGCCAACGTCGCCACCACTATAATAAATTTATTAACCCCTGAACCTAAGTCTAACCCTAACCCTAACACCCCCCAACTGAAATATAATTTAAATACATCTAAATAAATTTACTATAATTAACTAAATTATTCCTATTTAAAACTAAATACTTAACTGTAAAATAAACACTAACGGCTAGATTTAGAGTTTGGCGTTAGCCGTCAAAACCAGCGTTAGAGGCTCCTAACGCTGGTTTTGGGCTACTGCTGGTATTTAGAGTCTTGTAGGTAAGGGTCTAATGCTCACTTTCCAGCCACGACTTTTCCATACCGCAGATCCCCCTACGCCATTTGC
Organism: Bombina bombina; assembly: GCF_027579735.1. Lineage (NCBI taxonomy): Eukaryota > Metazoa > Chordata > Amphibia > Anura > Bombinatoridae > Bombina > Bombina bombina. The sequence continues at coordinate 1,396,995,662 of NC_069500.1, forward strand.
GTATCCTATCTTTTCAATGGGATCTTTCTAACGCCGGTATTTAGAGTCTTGGCTGAAGTGAGCGTTAGAAATCTAACGACAAAACTCCAGCCGCAGAAAAAAGTCAGTAGTTAAGAGCTTTCTGGGATAACGCCGGTTCATAAAGCTCTTAACTACTGTGCTCTAAAGTACACTAACACCCATAAACTACCTATGTACCCCTAAACCGAGGCCCCCCCCACATCGCCGCCAATCTATTAACATTTTTTAACCCCTAATCTGCCGACCACACACCGCCGCAACCTACATTATCCCTATGTACCCCTAATCTGCTGCCCCTAACACCCCCGACCCCTATATAATATTTATTAACCCCTAATCTGCCGTGCCCAATGTCGCCTCCACTTACCTACAATTATTAACCCCTTATCTGCCGGCCGGACCTCACCGCTACTATAATAACGTTATTAACCCCTAATCCGCCTCACTCCCGCCTCAATAACCCTATAATAAATAGTATTAACCCCTAATCTGCCCACCCTAACATCGCCGACACCTAACTTCAAGGGCGCGATCCGATATCGATCGCAGTTTGCGGCGCAAGCGAGGGAACCGGCGTCGCCCGCAGTTTCAGCTCGCAACTCGAGCCATCCCATATAAGTCGCCGTCAGATGCTAACGTGCCTTAAGTCTCACAAACCAGCGATGTCCAGAAATCTGCGTAAGTACAAATTTCTGGCGTCGCCAGTGACTTGCGGCACGTTAGAAACTGCCGGCGCCTATAAAACCTGACTAAAGTCTAAAACACCCGCACTGTCTAACACGCCTCCCTAACATAGCCCGCACTGTCTAACACGCCTCCCTAACATAGCCCGCACTGTCTAACACGCCTCCCTAACATAGCCCGCACTGTCTAACCCTCTATCCGCTATCCCCCTCACTAGCCTAACAATAAAAAAGCTATTAACCCCTAAACCTCCGCTCCTTTACCCCGCCGCAACCTAATAAAGTTATTAACCCCTAAACCGCCGCTCCCGTACCCCGCCGCCAGCTATATTATATCTATAACCCCCTAAAGTGAGCCCCTAACACCGCCGCCATCTATATTAAAATTATTAACCCCTAATGTAAGCCCCTTACACCGCCGCCATCTCTATTAAAATGATTAACCCCTAATTTAATCTACCTACCCCGCCGCCAGCTATATTATCTATATTAACCCTAAGTATATTATAGTTAATATAGGTATTACATTATATATATATTAACTATATTAACCCTAATTATATTAGGGTTAATATAGTTAATATAGTTACTATAGTATTTATATTAACTATATTAACTCTATCTAACCCTAACACCCCTAACTAAATTTATATTAAATTAATCTAATTCATTTATAAACTAATATATTCCTATTTAAATCTAAATACTTACCTATAAAACAAACCCTAAGATAGCTACAATATAATTAATAATTACATTGTAGCTATGTTAGGGTTAATATTTATTTTACAGGTAAATTGTTAATTATTTTAACTAGGTATAATAGATATTAAATAGTTATTAACTATTTAATATCTACCTAGTTAAAATAATTACCCAATTACCTGTAAAATAAATCCTAACCTAAGTTACAAATACACCTACACTATCAATAAATTTAATAAACTACAAACATCTATCTAAAAATACAATTAAATTAACTAAACTAAATTACAAAAAAAACCAAACACTAAATTACAAAAAATAAAAAAAAGATTACAAGATATTTAAGCTAATTACACCTATTCTAAGCCCCCTAATAAAATAATAAACCCCCAAAATAAAAAAAATTCCCTGCCCTATTCTAAATTAAACAAATTTCAAAGCTATTTACCTTACCAGCCCTTAAAAGGGCCTTTTGTGGGGCATGCCCCAAAGAATTCAGCTCTTTTGCATACAACAAATACAATACCCCCACCCCCCATTACAACCCACCACCCACATACCCCTATTCTAAACCCACCCAAACCCCCCTTAAAAAAGCCTAACACTACCCCCCTGAAGATCTCCCTACCTTGTCTTCACCACACCGGGCCGAACTCCTGATCCGATCCGGGCGATGTCTTCCTCCAAGCGGCAAAGAAGAATTCTTCCTCCGGCGACGTCTTCCTCCAAGCGGCAGCAAAGTCTTCATTCTTCCGGCGGCATCTTCAATCTTCTTTCTTCGCTCCGCCGCCGTGGAGCATCCATCCCGGCCGACTGCTGTACTTGGAATGAGGTACCTTTAAATGACGTCATCCAAGATGGCGTCCGCCGAATTCCGATTGGCTGATAGGATTCTATCAGCCAATCGGAATTAAGTTAAAAAAATCTGAATGGCTGATTGAATCAGCCAATCAGATTCAAGTTCAATCCGATTGGCTGATCCAATCAGCCAATCAGATTGAGCTCGCATTCTATTGGCTGATCGGAACAGCCAATAGAATGCGAGCTCAATCTGATTGGCTGATTGGATCAGCCAATCGGATTGAACTTGAATCTGATTGGCTGATTCAATCAGCCAATCAGATTTTTTTAACTTAATTCCGATTGGCTGATAGAATCCTATCAGCCAATCGGAATTCGGCGGACGCCATCTTGGATGACGTCATTTAAAGGTACCTCATTCCAAGTACAGCAGTCGGCCGGGATGGATGCTCCGCGGCGGCGGAGCGAAGAAAGAAGATTGAAGATGCCGCCGGAAGAATGAAGACTTTGCTGCCGCTTGGAGGAAGACGTCGCCGGAGGAAGAATTCTTCTTTGCCGCTTGGAGGAAGACATCGCCCGGATCGGATCAGGAGTTCGGCCCGGTGTGGTGAAGACAAGGTAGGGAGATCTTCAGGGGGGTAGTGTTAGGCTTTTTTAAGGGGGGTTTGGGTGGGTTTAGAATAGGGGTATGTGGGTGGTGGGTTGTAATGGGGGGGGGGTATTGTATTTGTTGTATGCAAAAGAGCTGAATTCTTTGGGGCATGCCCCACAAAAGGCCCTTTTAAGGGCTGGTAAGGTAAAGAGCTTTGAAATTTGTTTAATTTAGAATAGGGCAGGGAATTTTTTTTATTTTGGGGGTTTATTATTTTATTAGGGGGCTTAGAATAGGTGTAATTAGCTTAAATATCTTGTAATCTTTTTTTTATTTTTTGTAATTTAGTGTTTGTTTTTTTTGTAATTTAGTTTAGTTAATTTAATTGTATTTTTAGATAGATGTTTGTAGTTTATTAAATTTATTGATAGTGTAGGTGTATTTGTAACTTAGGTTAGGATTTATTTTACAGGTAATTGGGTAATTATTTTAACTAGGTAGATATTAAATAGTTAATAACTATTTAATATCTATTATACCTAGTTAAAATAATTAACAATTTACCTGTAAAATAAATATTAACCCTAACATAGCTACAATGTAATTATTAATTATATTGTAGCTATCTTAGGGTTTGTTTTATAGGTAAGTATTTAGATTTAAATAGGAATATATTAGTTTATAAATGAATTAGATTAATTTAATATAAATTTAGTTAGGGTTAGATAGAGTTAATATAGTTAATATAAATACTATAGTAACTATATTAACTATATTAACCCTAATATAATTAGGGTTAATATAGTTAATATATATAATGTAATACCTATATTAACTATAATATACTTAGGGTTAATATAGATAATATAGCTGGCAGCGGGGTAGGTAGATTAAATTAGGGGTTAATCATTTTAATAGAGATGGCGGCGGTGTAAGGGGCTTACATTAGGGGTTAATAATATTAATATAGCTGGCGGCGGTATAGGGGGATTAGATTAGGGGTTAATAATTTTTATATAGGTGGCGGCGGTGTAAGGGGTCAGATTAGGGGATAGATAAGGTAGATGGCGGCGGTTTTAGGGGCTCACAGTAGGGGGTTAGTTTATGTAGATGGCGGGGGGGTCCGGGAGCGGCGGTTTAGGGGTTAATAACTTTATTAGGGATTTCGGGGGGGATCGCGGTTGACAGGTAGATAGACATTGCGCATGCGTTAGGTGTTAGGTTTATTTTAGAAGATCGCGGTTGACAGGGAGATAGACATTGCGCATGCGTTAGGTGTTAGGTTTATTTTCTAGTTAGTTTAGGGAGTTACGGGGCTCCAATAGTCAGCGTAAGGCTTCTTACGGCTGCTTTTTGTGGCGAGGTGAAAATGGAGTAAGTTTTCTCCATTTTCGCCACGTAAGTCCTTACGCTGCATATTGGATACCAAACTGCGCTGGTTTGGTATACCTGCCTATGGCCCAAAAAACTGCGGGCGACGGCAGAAATATACGCGCGTAACTTCTAGGTTACGCCGTATATAGGATACCAAATCAGCGTAAATATTGGCGTCGCCGGCTTTTGCGGGCGACGCTTTATATCGGATCGACCCCCAAGTATTAACCCCTAATATGCCGACCGGACCTCACCGCTACTCTAATAAATGTATTAACCCCTAAAGCTAAGTCTAACCTTAACACTAACACCCCCTAAATTAAATATAATTTAAATCTAACAAAATAAATTAACTCTTATTAAATAAATTAATCCTATTTAAAGCTAAATACGTACCTGTAAAATAAACCCTAATATAGCTACAATATAAATTATAATTATATTGTAGCTATTTTAGGATAAATATTTATTTTACAGGCAACTTTGTATTTATTTTAACCAGGTAGAATAGCTATTAAATAGTTATTAACTATTTAATAGTTACCTAGTTAAAATAATTACAAAATTACCTGTAAAATAAATCCTAACCTAAGTTACAATTAAACCTAACACTACACTATCAATAAATTAATTAAATCAAATACCTACAATTATCTACAATTAAACCTAACACTACACTATCAATAAATTAATTAAATACAATACCTACAAATAAATACAATTAAATAAACTAACTAAAGTACAAAAAATAAAAAAGAACTAAGTTACAAAAAATAAAAAAATATTTACAAATATTAGAAAAATATTACAACAATTTTAAACTAATTAAACCTACTCTAAGCCCCCTAATAAAACAACAAAGCCCCCCCCAAATAAAAAAAATGCCCTACCCTATTCTAAAATAAAAATAGAAAAGCTCTTTTACCTTACCAGCCCTTAAAAGGGCCTTTTGCGGGGTATGCCCCAAAGAATTCAGCTCTTTTGCCTGGAAAAAAAGCATACAATACCCCCCACCAACATTACTAACCACCACCCACATACCCCTAATCTAATCCAAACCCCCCTTAAATAAACCTAACACTAAGCCCCTGAAGATCTTCCTACCTTTACTTCACCACGCCGGGTTCACCGATCCGTCCAGAGGAGCCTCCGAAGTCTTTATCCAAGCCCAAGCGGGGGCTGAAGACGTCCATCGTCCGGCTGAAGTCTTGATCCAAGCGGCGGCTGAAGAATTCCATCATCGGGCAGAAGTCTTCATCCTATCTGGGCAGAAGAGTAGATCCGGACCCGCAAACATCTTCATCCAAGCGGCATCTTCTATCTTCTTCCATCCATCGACGAGCGGCTCCATCATCAAGACCTCCGGTGCGGATCCATCCTCTTCTTCCGACGTCCTAACACAGAATGAAGGTTCCTTTAAGGGACGTCATCCAAGATGGCGTCCCTCGAATTCCGATTGGCTGATAGGATTCTATCAGCCAATCGGAATTAAGGTAGGAAAAATCTGATTGGCTGATTGAATCAGCCAATCAGATTCAAGTTCAATCCGATTGGCTGATCCAATCAGCCAATCAGATTGAGCTTGCATTCTATTGGCTGATAGGAACAGCCAATAGAATGCAAGCTCAATCTGATTGGCTGATTGGATCAGCCAATCGGATTGAACTTGAATGTTATTGGCTGATTCCATCAGCCAATCAGAATTTTCCTGCCTTATCAATCGGAATTCGATGGACGCCATCTTGGATGACGTCCCTTAAAGGAACCTTCATTCGTCGGTAGTCCGTCGGGGAAGAAGGATGTTCCGCGTCAGCGGAATGAAGATGGATCCTGAAGAAGAAGATTGAAGACCCCGCTTGGAAGATGACATCGCCCGGATGGAAGACTTCTTCAGCGCCGCTTGGAAGATGACATCGCCTGGATGGAAGACTTCTTCAGCGCCGTCTGGATGATGACTTTATCAGATGGAAGACTTCTTCAGCACCCCTTGGAGGATCACTTCTGCCTCTCCGGATCTCCTCTTCAGTTACATCAGTGGGTCGGTTGGCTGAAGACAACTTAAGGTAGGATGATCTTCAGGGGGGTAGTGTTAGGTTTATTTAAGGGGGGTTTGGGTTAGATTAGGGGTATGTGGGTGGTGGGTTTTAATGTTGGGGGGATTGTATTTTTCTTTTACAGGCAAAAGAGCAGTTTTCTTTGGGGCATGCCCCGCAAAAGGCCCTTTTAAGGGCTGGTAAGGTAAAAGAGCTTTGAACTTTTTTAATTTAGAATAGGGTAGGGAATTTTTTTTATTTTGGGGGGCTTTGTTATTTTATTAGGGGGCTTAGATTAGGTGTAATTAGCTTAAAATTGTTGTAAGATTTTTAAAATGTTTGTAACTTATTTTTTTTTTTTTTTTGTAACTTAGCATTTTTTATTTTTTGTACTTTAGTTAGTTTATGTAATTGTATTTAATTGTAGTTATTTGTAGTTAATTTATTTAATTAATTTAATGATAGTGTAGTGTTAGGTTTAATTGTAATTTAGGTTAGGATTTATTTTACAGGTCATTTTGTATTTCTTTTAGCTAGGTAGTTATTAAATAGTTAATAACTATTTAATAACTATTCTAACTAGCTAAAATAAATACAAAGTTACCTGTAAAATAAATATAAATCCTAAAATAGCTACAATGTAATTATTAATTACATTGTAGCTATCTTAGGGTTTATTTTACAGGTAAGTATTTAGTTTTAAATAGGAATCATTTATTAAAGTATAGTGTAGTGTTAGGTGTAATTGTAACTTAGGTTAGTTTTAATTTTAAAGGTTAATTTCTCTTTATTTTAGCTACGTAGCTATTAAATAGTTAATAACTATTTAATAGCTATTGTACCTAGTTAAAATAAATTGAAATTTGCCTGTAAAATAAAAATAAATCCTAAAATAGCTACAATATAATTAATATTTATATTGTAGCTATATTAGGTTTTATTTTACAGGTAAGTATTTAGCTTTAAATAGGAATAATTTATTTAATAAGAGTTAATTTATTTCTTTAGATTTAAATTATATTTAACTTAGGGGGGTGTTAGTGTTAAGGTTAGACTTAGCTTTAGGGGTTAATAAATTTATTAGAGTAGCGGTGAGGTCCGGTCGGCATATTAGGGGTTAATACTTGAAGTTAGGTGTCGGCGATGTTAGGGAGGGCAGATTAGGGGTTAATACTATTTATTATAGGGTTATTGAGGCAGGAGTGAGGCGGATTAGGGGTTAATAACTTTATTATATTAGCGGTGAGGTCCGCTCGGCAGATTAGGGGTTAATAAGTGTAGGTAGGTGGAGGCGACGTTGGGGGCGGCAGATTAGGGGTTAATAAATACAATATAGGGGTCGTGGTGTTAGGGGCAGCAGATTAGGGGTTCATAGGGATAACGTAGGTTGCGGCGGTGTACGAAGCGGCAGATTAGGGGTTAAAAAAAAATATGTAGGGGTCAGCGATAGCGGGGGCGGCAGATTAGGGGTTAATAAGTGTAAGGTTAGGGGTGTTTAGACTCGGGGTACATGTTAAGGTGTTAGGTGCAGACTTAGGAAGTGTTTCCCCATAGAATACAATGGGGCTGCGTTAGGAGCTGAACGCTGCTTTTTTGCTATACGCTCCCTTTTTGGAGCCTAACGCAGCCCTTCTGTGAACTCTAAATACCAGCGATATTTAAAAGGTGCAGGGGAAAAAAAGCCAGCGTTAGATACGCGGGTCGTTACCGACAAAACTCTAAATCTAGCCGTCAGCTAGCTACAATATGACTAATAGTTACATTGTAGCAATCTTAAGGTTTATTTTTATTTTACAGGCAACTTTGTATTTTTTTTTAACTAGGTACAATAGTTATTAAATAGTTATTAACTATTTAGTAACTACCTAGTTAAAATAAGTACAAATTTACCTTTAAAATAAACCCTAACCTAAGTTACAATTACACCTAACACTACACTATAATTAGGTGTAATTGTAACTTAGGTTAGGATTTATTTTACGGGGAAATGTGTACTTATTTTAACTAGGTAGTTATTAAATAGCTAATAAACCAATGTAACTATTAGTTATATTGTAGCTAGCTTAGGGTTTATTTTACAGGTAAGTATTTAGTTTTAAATAGGAATAATTTAATTAATTGTAGTAATTTTATTTATATTTTTTTAAATTATATTTAAGTTAGGGGGGTGTTAGGGTTAGATTTAGGGGTTAATACATTTAATATAGTAGCGGCGACGTTGGGGGCGGCAGATTAGGGGTTAATAAATTTAGGTAGGTGTCGGCAATGTTAGGGACGGCAGATTAGGGGTTAATAAAATGTAACTAGTGTTTGTGAGGCGGGATTGCGGCGGTTTTATGGGTTAATATATTTATTAAAGTAGCGGCGATGTCCGGTCGGCAGATTATGAGTTAAACATTTTAGTTAAGTGTTTGCGATGTGGGGGGGGCTCGATTTAGGGGTTAATAGGTAGTTTATGGGTGTTAGTGTACTTTTAGCACTTTAGTTAAGAGTTTTATGTTACGGCGTTAGCCCATAAAACTCTTAACTATTGACTATGCGGTAGGAGTATGCATAGGTTTGTTACATTGTTTTTATATTGTTGCATATACTAATACAAATGATATAGAGATGTTATACAAATGAATAACCACTAGATGGAGCATCTGCTCCCAAAACAGAAGTGTTTGGCGCCAAATTATGTTTAAAAAGACATTAAGATGTGTATGTACTTTTAGCATGACTAAAGGGTTAAGCCCCGAAACGTCGCTTTTTATGTAACCTAATAAAAGTTTTTTCAAGTATATTGCAGTGCTGGTGTTTACCTGTATACTATATTGATATAGGGGTAAATGCAGCTCACCCTATACACCATGCACTATTTCACTTTGAAGTGCTGTATCCTATTAAACTGACCTACTCAAGCACCTGTGGCGTGCCATTTTCTGGAATGTGGCCATCAAATAAATCAACTTTGATGGCAAATCATTGATCAGATTGATACACGTAGGGAAGGAGGTAATAGAGAACACCTCTTAAAACAGATAGATGCATTTTGGATCCATAAATTGGACACTATGCACCCTAAAGTTCTCAATAGAGAATTTGATCTATCAGTCTTCCTCTAGTTGTATCCTAATGTAATGAATAAATTATGAGGTTTAGGTCTCTATTCTGTATATGTTTTAGTTGCAATTATCTAATGCCATTATTTAATACCATTTCGTGTATATTAATATCTAGCACTGTACTGTGTTATTTTAATGTTTGTATACTATGAAAACAACTTGTGTTTAGCTTTATTGTGATCAGCAGAGGGCAGTATTACCACTGTCTATGTTAATATTGAAAGAAGGGATGAGTAAATTCAAGTCTGTGATTGGTTGGCCATAACTTTAAATAAAGACACAGGTGCACTGTTTAGTATGCATGATTAAGGGACTGTGATCCCGAAACGTTGCATACCTGTCCGTTTGTATGCTTCAATAAAGGATAGTTTTAAGGATTACTTGGTGCTGTGGAGTACTTTTTCTGATATATGTTTTTAGCTGGAGGCCGCCAACTTATCCAACATGCACCTGGCCTAATTAGGCACATCACTGATTGCTGGTCTAACTCTGGACTGTGTTTGTATTTGCGACCATAGATACGTGCAACCAGGGCATTTATACTTTTTCACATGGAGAAGCTGCAGAAAACAGATGGCACTAAGGTGTTCATGTACACAGAAATGGAGGCTGCCCGCATTACAACCCTCACTAGGGGATACAGGGATTTCCTTAAAACCATTCAGATGCAGGACTATGAGAAAAAATATGAAAATCTGAGAAGCAAAAACCACTGCTTGCGACTTACATATCACCACTCTTTCAGAATATCACCAGGTAAAGAGAATACCCAGGGGATTGAGGATGAGTACAAGCCCCACATTGCTACGTGAAAATGAGGATTATTGTGGAGACTTTGAGGACATCCTGAATAAGTGTTCATAGGATCTTATATCACTTACATTGGAGTACCTATTAAAAGATGTAGAACAGGAAAAAGACAGAGGCTTGCAAGGTCGAACTAATGAAATTATTATCGCCCGAAGCATTAGACGATTTCATTAAGAAAATGGATGAAAAGATTGGACACAAAGATTAATCTGAAAAAAAGAGATCCAAGAACGTAAATGACTCAAATTTGCCGGGATGAAGATGATTAAATCAAAGGTAGAGTTTTTAAGTGGCGAGCTGGATATTATGATTCACAGAAGGGATTCCCTACAGCATCATCAAGACGTCAGGGCCGTCAAACCAGTTAACACAATAAACGTAAGGAAGGAGGCAGGACTACATCAGAACCGTCATCTAGATCGCCATCACCCACTTGTTTATCCAGTAATGAAGGAAACGCTGTGGCGGAAGGAAACACCGGCGTAGAGAGCAACAAGCAGATGAAAATGAGGGGCCAACGGCATCGGAGGAGAGAAACGCTGAAAGAGTAATAAACATCTTGAGCAGTACTCTAGACAACAGTGAGTGCATGTTGTTGGAGAAAGGACCTTCTGTCCATATAAAGAACTAGACTTTTTTGAATGAAACAAAGATTTGTTTACATTTTTCAGAAACATTAAATTACAGATGTTTTTTGATAGCAATACAAATGTAAGCAGTGATACAAGTGATATCAATAAAGCCTGCCAAATTGACGTATTTAACCCTAAGAAGTTTAATCTGTATTTAAAAAAAAAAAAAAAAGTACTTTTACTCCTAACACACATAGTAGCAGTCTGGATACTTTTGCAAAATTAGTGACATCTGAAATAAATGCATTGCATACTAAGATAGTTCAGACCAAAAACAAGAAGGGTAAACATTGGAATCTTACCAAGGACGAATTTAGGGCCATAAAAACAATTAAAAATAAAAATGTTGGGGGGGGGCGTGTCTACGCAGCAGAGATGGTAGGTCGCATTTTCTGAGGCTCCACAAGGGATCTATAGAACCCACTGGTTATCTTCAAAACTTGCTGTCATCCAACTATATAAACTACACCGCTGAGACTACTTATTCAAGCTGAACAGCTACAGAAGAATATTGCTATATACTTGTACCACAAAACCGGTTTTGAGTTGTTTGGATAACAGATCGTGGCCTACTGCAAACACTTTCATCCCCCCAGGCCTGGGCTACGTGCCAAGATATAACCATTCTTGTGAGGGAAGACCTCTGCAAATCAATATGCTCTTTTATCATTGAACTTGAACAAAAATTGCTTTACAACTTGGCTGACTTAATCATGTCATTACAAAGAGGTACGCAAGAAGACACCTTGTTAAATGAGAGAGAGCCAGATCATGCTACGTTGCCAAGAGCTCAGACATATGAGACTACAGAACTGCAGCTTGTGTCGTTTGCTGACCCCCCACAATGCGGTACCTATGAAGTAGTGGAAGGGACAGAAGTTCAGTTGACAAACATTCAAGAGATGGATCTACCAGAGAGTTGCTTTTCTGTCTCATCGAGCTATAAAACTCACCAAGAACCGATACAGAGTCTGTGGACAGTCAGCGGGAGTTGGCTTATGCCCTACAAAAAGCAAATAGCACCCTGGCACCTGATGCCATGCTCACACAGTGTATCTGAGTGGCAGCAGGAGATGTGTCCATGATGGTTCTCTGGGAAGTTGCGGCCGGACTCCCGGGGAGTTGTGTGGATACCTCCTGTTGCTTAATGCTGCAGCCAATGTCGTCTTCAGGTAACTCGAGATGTATAGGTGCCATAGCTCGGGATGGAACATGCCGCATCGCAGCTGAAGTATATAAATCTGATTGGGGTGTTGACCCCGGTCATAGCTGTTTTGGTCACTCTAGCCATTATAATATCTAGGCCCACTTTCACCTCAAAGGGCCTGTCGCTTGTATCAGAGACAGACACGCTGCAGCAATGAACATTATATCCAGTTACTCTATCTCAATGTGGCACAGGATAGGGTCCCTGCTAATGACAGATGTAAAGTAGATAAACACTTTAAAACTGTATTGCTAACGCTTTTTTCCTATGTTTAATTTAATAATTCATATACATTAACGTTATTATACCTAATTGTCTCACCACTAAAGTTTGTATTTATTGTTTTAATGCAAGTTCTAGCTTCAAATGTGAAACCATCCTATTAATAGGGAATAGTGTTGGTAACTCTGCCTAAAAGGTACAGTACTTATACCTTAATAAGGTTACTGAGACTTGCTTATCTGTCATGTCTTCACTTCAGTTTTAATCCATAAGCTGCCCAGCAAAGACTTAAAGGGAATTCATACAAACTAAGATAATCTGTGTCTGCTAGTAAAATGATTGTGTACATGTTCTACACTAATATGTCTATTACAATAGTGGAGAATATACAAGTTTTCACATTTTCTTAAAAGTGAGACTGTACCTATATAATTCCTCTCTCCTATCCCCTTAAACACATTTCCTATGTATTTTATATTCAACTGTCTATACATGACTGCATGGGTGTATGATTGGCTGAATATATTTTGACTCTAATCTTCAAGAATTCCTTAATCAGTTTAAAACCAGGGTTAATCCCACAGCTATAAGGGATTTCAATATCTCATTAGGCCTGGAATGGACTAAACATCCATCCCATGTACACTTTACCATTACAGTAGCCAATAGAATTCCCTTCCCAACAATATAGAGTCCAGGGAAGACACATCCATAGCAAGGGCTTACAAATGCAATAACTGTACATATTTAAATACTGTTGTACTTACGGTATTCCTAACTGGGGGTTGTCGGCAGCTGTATATTGTTGCTTGTTTCTAGATCAGAGTAAACTTTTATCCTTAACTCACAGCTAATAGCTTATCTCGGTACGAAGTTTTTGCATACCTTACAAGACTCTAGGGAATATAAGTAAAGCTATGCCCCCAACATTTATACCTTCCACTGAGCTGCTTTATTTCTATATACCTGCAGATTTGAGCAACAATGCATGGTTTAAGGACTCACATCTATAAGGACATTTCAGAGTAGCTTCCCTCCATAATCACTACATGTTCTTTAGTCATAAGTATGGTCAGGTCCCATAGGGACCATATTTATCATTAACTAGTCTACAGTGGGGCAAAAAAGTATTTAGTCAGCCACCAATTGTGCAAGTTCTCCCACTTATGAAGATGAGAGAGGCCTGTAATTTTCATCATAGGTATACCTCAACTATGAGAGACAAAATGTGGAAACAAATCCAGACAATCACATTGTCTGATTTGGAAAGAATTTATTTGCAAATTATGGTGGAGAATAAGTATTTGGTCAATATCAAAAGTTAATCTCAATACTTTGTTATATATCCTTTGTTGGCAATGCCAGAGGTCAAACATTTTCTGTAAGTCTTCATAAGGTTGTCACACACTGTTGCTGGTATGTTGGCCCATTCCTGCATGCAGATCTCCTCTAAAGCAGTGATGTTTTGGTGCTGTCGCTGGGCAACACAGACTTTCAACTCTCTCCAAAGGTTTTCTATGGGGTTGAGATCTGGAGACTGGCTAGGCCACACCAGGACCTTGAAATGCTTCTTACGAAGCCACTCCTTCATTGCCCGGGTGGTGTGTTTGGGATCATTGTCTTGCTGAATGACCCAGCCACGTTTCATCTTCAATGCCCTTGCTGATGGAAGGATGTTTGCACTCAAAATCTCACGATACATAGCCCCATTCATTCTTTCATGTTCACGGATCAGTCGTCCTGTTCCCTTTGCAGAGAAACAGCCCCAAAGCATGATGTTGCCACCCCCATGCTTCACAGTAGGTATGGTGTTCTTTGGTTGCAACTCAGCATTCTCTCTCCTCCAAACACGACGTGTTGTGTTTCTACCAAACAGTTCTGCTTTGGTTTCATCTGACCATATGCCATTCTCCCAATCCGCTTCTGGATCATCCAAATGCTCTCTAGCATACTTCAGATGGGCCATGACATGTACTGGCTTAAGCAGGGGGACACGTCTGGCACTGCAGGATCTGAGTCCCTGGTGGCATAGTGTGTTACTGATGGTAGCCTTTGTTACGTTGGTCCCAGCTCTCTGCAGGTCATTCACTAGGTCCCCCGTGTGGTTCTGGGATGTTTGCTCACTGCTCTTGTGATCATTTTGACCCCACAGGGATAGATCTTGTGTGGAGCCCCAGATCGAGGGAGATTATCAGTGGTCTTGTATGTCTTCCATTTTCTAATTATTGCTCCCACAGTTGATTTCTTCACACCAAGCTGCTTGCCTATTGCAGATTCAGTCTTCCCAGCCTGGTGAAGGTCTACAATATTGTTTCTGGTGTCCTTCGACAGCTCTTTGGTCTTCACCATAGTGGAGTTTGGAGTGTGACTGTTTGAGGTTGTGGACAGGTGTCTTTTATACTGATAACAAGTTTAAACAGGTGCCATTAATACAGGTAATGAGTGGAGGACAGAGGAGCCTCTTAAAGAAGAAGATACAGGTCTGTGAGAGCCAGAAATCTTGCTTGTTTGTAGGTGACCAAATACTTATTTTCCACCATAATATGCAAATAAATTCTTTCCAAATCAGACAATGTGATTGTCTGGATTTGTTTCCACATTTTGTCTCTCATAGTTGAGGTATACCTATGATGAAAATTACAGGCCTCTCTCATCTTCTTAAAGGGACAGTACACTGTAAAATTGTTTTTCCATAAATGTATTTTAAATGACTTGTTATACCAACTGCAGAGTATAAAATATTTGAGAAATTGAATTTTCGGGTTTATTTGTGTATCTGAAGTAGCTGGTTTTGTGCTTTGAAACCACAGCCTATTACAATGGGTTGAGCTTCAGGTAATATCAGATCTCATTATGTTATCACTTTCATGTACACAGACTTGCTTCCTTATCTTATATTTGTCTGGAACACCAAAGCTCAATACATAGAGAGAACAATGGAAAATTATAATTTTATTACTTAACTATCATGCCCCCACTGAGGGTGTAATCTCTTCTGCTGGCTGTGTTTACTTAGGCTTGTCAATAGCATATGTGCAAGTATCAAAACTTTCAGTATAGGTTGGGAAACCACAAGCTAAATCAGCTATTTCAAATGCTGAAATATGAGTAAAGGAGCTACTTGCAATCAATTTAATACACTCTAGCAGGTAAAAAGGATCATTGGGAATAATTTAAAGGGGAGAAAGTTTTTGGGTGAACTGTCCCTTTAAGTGGGAGAACTTGCACAATTGGTGGCTGACTAAATACTTTTTTGCCCCACTGTATATGTCTAAATAATACATTTTATAATTCATTGTTACAAATAGTTATGTCCAGTTGGTTTACTGGGTTAATTTCTTAGTGGCTTGTGCCCACTGAAGTTACTGTGTCATAAGAATAAGAACCTCTCCAGTAATTGTATATATTTATGCTCATGGTATTATAACACAATATATCATACTAATAGCTAGGTAGCAAAGCATATTTTAGAGGTTCCACAAATGTATTATGAATATTTCCATAGGTTAAATGGGATGTGCTGTAACATTCCTTTTATGATGTTCTTACTGTGTTAAAGCCTGTGTTGTATTACATAACTTTTACATTAATAAAAACTATCACCTAGATTACGATGCCTCTAAATATGAGTGGTTATATTTTAACTCTGAAAATACCAGAGACCTATACCTGTTAACTACCTGTAATAAGGCAATAATATATAGAATTAAAAACACTCTGGAAATGCCAGAGACATTTACCAAAAGGGACCTATACCAAAGGAACAATAATGATGTCTCTGAAGTGGAGTTAAGTGTTATTCTCTGTGAATATCAATGACATAGTAAAAAGAAACCTATATCTTTTGGTACCAGAGACTTGTGTTAAAGGCCTGTATCTAATGCCTATACCTTTGGTTACCAATAATAATCCCAGTTATAAAAAGTCAAAGCTTATACCAGAGGGCATTATTAGGTTTATAATAAGAAATGCATCTAAATGTGAGCAGTTGTGTTCTCTCTGGAAATACCAGAAACCTATACCTGTTAATTACCAATGATAGGACAGTAATAGAATCAGAATTCTCTGTAGATACCAGAGACCTATACCTTTTAGTTACAGGTGATAGTACTGGGTATGGAAAGTCAGAGACTCAGATAGATTATGTGTACAGTTCAGTATCTGATAAAAAATGCTTCTAAGTCAGTAAATTACTCTCTGGAAATACCAGAGACCTATACCTGTTAGTTTACCATGATAGAGCATGGATATAAAGAGTTATAAATAGTGATGTCGCAAACCTAAAATTTTGGGTTCGCTAACGGCGAAGCGAACTCACTCGAAAGTTGGCGAACCGGGCGATCCGCCATAGACTTCAATAGGCAGGCGAATTTTAAAACCCACAGGGACTCTTTCTGGCCACAATAGTGATGGAAAAGTTATTTCAAGGGGACTAACACCTGGACTGTGGCATGCCGGATGGGGATCCATGGCAAAATTCCCATGGAAAATTACATAGTTGATGCAGAGTCTGGTTTTAATCCATAAAGGGCATAAATCACCTAACATTCCTAAATTGTTTGGAATAACGTGCTTTAAAACATCAGGTATGATGTTGTATCGATCAGGTAGTGTAAGGGTTACGCCCGCTTCACAGTGCGCAATGTAGGTGATATACCTGCCCTGACCATGCTTTGCAGACCAGGTATCAGTGGTCAGATGGACCCTTGCCCCAACACTGTGTGCCAGACATGCCATTATAGCAGACTTATATGGCTTTGGCGTTGCTTTTTGGTAATTAGAAGGCTGCTAAATGCCACTGCGCACCACACGTGTTTTATGCCCAGCAGTGAAGGGGTTAATTAGGGAGCATGTAGGGAGCTTGTAGAGTTAATTTTAGCTTAAGTGTAGTGTAGTAGACAACCCAAAGTATTGATCTAGGCCCATTTTGGTATATTTCATGCCACCATTTCACCGCCAAATGCGATAAAATTTAAAAAAAACTTAAATTTTATCGCAATTTTAGGTTTCTCACTGAAATTATTTACAAACAGCTTGTGCAATTATGGCACAAATGGCTGTAAATGCTTCTCTGTGATCCCCTTTGTTCAGAAATAGCAGACATATATGACTTTGGCATTGCTTTCTGGTAATTAGAAGGCCGCTAAATGCTGCGTGTATTATGGCTAGCAGTGAAGGGGTTAATTAGGTAGTTTGTAGGAAGCTTGCAGGGTTAATTTTAGCTTTAGTGTAGAGATTAGCCTCCCACCTGACACATCAGACCCCATGATCCCTCCCAAACAGCTCCCTTCTCTCCCCCACCCCACAATTGTCCCCGCCATCTTAAGTACTGGCAGAAAGTCTGCCAGTACTAAAATAAAAGGTTTTTTTAAAAAAAATATTTTTTTTAGCATATTTACATATGCTGTGGTGTTGCATCCCCCTTTAGCCCCCAACCTCCCTGATCTCCCCCAAAACAGCTCTCTAACCCTCCCCATCTGCCTTATTGGCGGCCATCTTGGGTACTGGCAGCTGTCTGCTATTATTTCACAGTCAAAAAAGTGTTGTTTTTTTTAAATGTTCACTACGGTTACACCAGATATGAGTGGTGGCACTGGGCAAGTAGGCACAGTATACGCTGTGAGCCTGACACACACGCTGGCAGGCAGGCAACTGCAATTAGATTACACAGGGGGAAAAAAAAAAGCGGACTGATGTTCTAGCCCTAAAAAGGCTTTTTTAGGTGCTGTCCTTACAGCAGAGATCAGATGAGTCCTTCAGGACTGTAGTGGACACTGAATACACTAGCCTAGCTATCAATTTCCCTATTAAATCAGCAGCAGCTACACTGTCCCTCCTCTCACTAAGAATGCAGCTTCCGAATGAATCTAAAATGGATGCTGTCCAGGAGGTGGGAGGGTCTGGGAGGGAGGGTCTGCTGCTGATTGGCTGGAATGTGTCTTCTAACTGTGAGGTATAGGGTCAAAGTTTACTCAATGATGATGAATAGTGATGTCGCGAACCTAAAATTTTCGTTTCGCAAACGGCGGACTCGAACTTCCGGTATTGTTCGCTAACGCGCGAACCGCGCGAACCGCCATTGAATTCAATAGGCAGGCGAACTTTAAAACCTACAAGGACTCTTTCTGGCCACAATAGTGATGGAAAAGTTGTTTCAAGGGTACTAACACCTGGACTGTCGCATGCTGGAGGGGGATCCCTGGCAAAACTCCCATGGAAAATTACATAGTTTATGCAGAGTCTGCTTTTAAGCCATAATGGGCCTAAATCAACTAACATTACCAAAGTGGCTGTCTCAAAACATCCCGGACAGAAGATAGATTGATAGATAGGATAGATAGATAGATAGATAGATAGATAGATAGATATACATAGATTGATAGATAGAATCGATAGAAGAGAAATAGATAGATTTGTTAGATATATAATTACCCTAATAAAGTCTAATAATTAAACATGCGTTCTTGGACCCAACTAGCTTGTGTTAATTAGTACTTTTCTTAGCACTTTAATCCCTGCCCCCCCCCCTATCGGGGGTGTTCTATATGGCCTGCCTGATTACCCTAAAAAAATATAATAATAAGACATGCGTTCTGGTACCTATTTTAACTAGGTTGTGTTTTACGTACTACCATTCTTAGCACTTTAATCTTTGTAACTCCCCCTATTTGGTGAGGTCTATACGACCTGGATGATTACCCATACAAAATATAATAATAAGACATCTGCTCTTGGTCTGCGACCCATGGTAACTATGTTGTGTTAATTAGTAATGTCCTTCGCATTTTAATAGCTGTTACTCATACTCACCCTATCGGTGGAGGTCTATATGGCCTGCATGATTACCCTTACAAAATATAATAACCAAACATATGCTCTGGGACACATGGTAAGTAGGTTGTGTTAAGTAGTACTGTTCTTTGCAGTTTAATACCTGTTACAACACCAAATGGTGGCAGGTCTATCTGGCCTTCATGATTAGCTGCACCCAAACCCAAAAAAAAGCTGAGTGGTCTTAGACTAACACCCATAGCTAACTCAGTTGTTTCAATTAGTACTATTCTTAGCACTTTCATCCCTGTTACGGGTGGTCTACATGGCCATCATGATTAGCCGAACAAAATACTACAATCCAACCTTTGCTCAGTCTTCATAGGCCCTTCATTGTCTGTATTTTGATTGTACAGTTCTTATTATTTTCATAGCTGATACAACACCGAATGGTGGCAGCTCTATATGGCCTGCATGATTAGCCGCACCCAATACAAAAATAAATCCAAGCGGTCTTGGATTAACACCCATGGCTAACTCTGTTGTTTCAAGTAGTACTATTCTTAGCACTTTCATCTCATCATCCCTGTTACTTTCAGGACTCTCGGTGGTGGTCTACATGGCCATCATGATTAGCCTAACCAAATACTACAATCCAACCTTGGCTCAGTCTTCCTAAGACCCTTCATTGGCTGTATTTTGGTAGTACTGTTCTTATTAGTTTAATAGCTGATACGACACCGAATGGTGGCAGCTCTATATGGCCTGCATGAATAGCCACACCCAAAGCCAAAAAAAAGCCAAGCGGTTTTGCACTAACACCCATGGCTAACTCTGTTGTTTCAAGTTCTACTATTCTTAGCTCTTTCATCTAATCCCTGTTACTTCCAGGACTCTCAGTGGTGGTGGTCTACATGGCCATCATGATTAGCCTAACCAAATACTACAATCCAACCTTGGCTCAGTCTTCCTAAGGCCCTTCATTGGCTGTATTTTGGTAGTACTGTTCTTATTAGTTTAATAGCTGATACGACACCGAATGGTGGCAGCTCTATATGGCCTGCAGGAATATCCGCACCTAAAGCCAAAAAAAAGCCAAGCAGTTTTGCACTAACACCCATGGCTAAATCTGTTGTTTCAAGTTCTACTATTCTTAGCTCTTTCATCTCATCCCTGTTACTTCCAGGACTCTCGGTGGTGGTCTACATGGCCATCATGATTAGCCTAACCAAATACTTCCAGGACTCTCAGTGGTGGTGGTCTACATGGCCATCATGATTACCCTCAACAAAATATAACAACAATACGTGCGTACAGGGAACCATGGTAAGCTTACTTCCTTTCGCAAAATCGAGTATAACAGTTGCAGGCAGAGGTTCTAACCCTGCATTATGGCTGCACCTCTCCCTAAAAGAGGCATGCGTTACAGAGTCTGTGGGCATGTATGCAAAGAGCTGGCCTGCCTAAAAAGAGGAGCAAGGCTGTACAGGTTGTTCTCCTTCAGCCGTTTTATACGCTGTCCCACGGCCACGACCCTCAACAACCACAACAGAATGAAACACCACATATGCCATCCTTTTGAACAACAGAGTACAGGTATGGCATTGATTTTAGTTACACTGCGATATTTATTATGAACCGTGAAATTGAAAACAAAATCATGATTGGACACCCAGTACAGTACAGGTCGTTCTCCTTCGGCCTTTTTAGAATAGTGTTCCGAACCCCCAACAAAAACAACAGCAGGAAAGAGGACATATGGCATCCTTTTGAACAATAGATGACAGGTAAGGCATA
This sequence comes from Bombina bombina, assembly GCF_027579735.1. NCBI lineage: Eukaryota > Metazoa > Chordata > Amphibia > Anura > Bombinatoridae > Bombina > Bombina bombina. The sequence continues at coordinate 1,397,016,417 of NC_069500.1, forward strand.
GATTTTACAAAGCCATAGATAATTTTTTTGCAACTGTGAAATAAAAAAAAACATTGATTGGACACCCAGAACACTTCTTTATCCTTAGGCCTTTTTATAAGAGGCTCCCGGAGCCTCAACTGAAACAACAGCATGAAAGAGGACATATGGCATCCTTGTGAACAATTGATTACAGTTAAGGCATTGATTTTAGAATCCCAGAGATCATTTATATGACCCGGGAAATAGAAAAAAACATTGATTAGACACCCAGTACACTTATTTATCCTCAGGCCTTTTTAATAAGAGGGTCCCGGAGCCTCAACCGAAACAACAGCATGAAAGAGGACATATGTCATCCTTTTTAATAATAGATTACAAGAAAGGCATTGATTTTAGAAACCCACAGATCATTATTTGCAACTGGGAAATAGAAAAAAACATTGATTAGACACCCAGTACACTTATTTTTCCTCAGGCCTTTTTAATAAGAGGGTCCCGGAGCCTCAACCGAAACAACAGCATGAAAGAGGACATATGTCATCCTTTGGAATAATAGATTACAAGAAAGGCATTGATTTTAGAAACCCACAGATCATTATTTGCAACTGGGAAATAGAAAAAAACATTGATTAGACACCCAGTACACTTATTTATCCTAAGGCCTTTTTAATAAGAGGGACCCGGAGCCTCAACCGAAACAACAGCATGAAAGAGGAGATATGTCATCCTTTTGAAAAAGGCATTGATTTTAGAATCACAGAGATCATTTATATGACCCGGGAAATAGAAAAAAACATTGATTAGACACCCAGTACACTTATTTTTCCTCAGGCCATTTTAATAAGAGGGTCCCGGAGCCTCAACTGAAACAACATAATGAAAGAGGACATATGTCATCCTTTAGAATAATAGATTAGAAGAAAGGCATTGATTTTAGAAACCCACAGATCATTATTTGCAACCTGGAAATAGAAACAACAGCATGAAAGAGGAGATGTGTCATCCTTTTGAAAAAGGCATTGATTTTAGAATCACAGAGATCATTTATATGACCCGGGAAATAGAAAAAAACATTGATTAGACACCCAGTACACTTATTTTTCCTCAGGCCTTTTTAATAAGAGGGTCCCGGAGCCTCAACTGAAACAACTTGGAAATAGAAAAAAACATTGATTAGACACCCAGTACACTTATTTATCCTCAGGCCTTTTTAATAAGAGGGTCCCGGAGCCTCAACCGAAACAACAGCATGAAAGAGGAGATATGTCATCCTTTTGAAAAAGGCATTGATTTTTGAATCACAGAGATCATTTATATGACCCGGGAAATAGAAAAAAACATTGATTAGACACCCAGTACACTTATTTTTCCTCAGGCCTTTTTAATAAGAGGGTCCCGGAGCCTCAACCGAAACAACAGCAGGAAAGAGGACATATGGCATCCTTTTGAAAAACAAAAAGAAAAAAACTGGCACTACACTGTAGGTAAGTGAGATAAGAAATTTGTATTCCGGTGCTACCCCTTTAAATAAGATACATTTAAACACTAGAGGATAGACAGATTAGGGGTTTAGATAGCACTCACTCTCACTTTCAAAGGTGACATTATAAAACATACATGCTTTATTTAATTAAGTAAAAAAGAAAAGGGGGATAAACCTCCCTAGAAATGGTTAAACTACCCACAACCTTAGAACCAAAAACAACTTTTAAAAGCAAATAAACCGCTAGTCACTCCTCTGTTTCCTGGCCGGGAACTGGAAACACCGGCATCAGGTGGCTAGAGTGACAATGCGGTATTAGACTCTAAAGTTTAAATAACAAACGCGTTTCGGCTCCGTGAGCCTTTGTCAATGTTTCACTTAGAGATTCTAAAATGAATAAGCCGAGGCTGTAGTGTGCGCGGCTTTTTATTTGAACCTTGTACTATTGCTATCCAATCCGGAGGGTGCTACAAGACAACGCCTCATTATCTATCAATGGGCGTTCAGGTATGCTTCCACCCACTGTTAAAAGAACTAGGATTGGATATTAGTTAGGTTCTCTTCTAATGGTCTGCACTATTATTGGTGGATTATATCAGAAAAGTAAAAGTCAATCACGCTCTTTCTCTTGCATTACTTAAAAGATGACATTTATTACCATCCTATAACGGTGAATTGAAGATATATATTATCAATGAAATATCGTTCAATTTGGAAATTAATCCAACACCGGATAAATCTCTTATAAAATGTTATTATTTATCATTCATGGTAAGACATCAACCTACAAGTAAGATGCATATTAATTAGAATCCGAATTTCAATCCCTATTTGCTTATAGATAACAATTCCTTAGAAGATAGTCTATAGCTCCCCATTATTGTGTTATTCACAGAGTGTATTTCATGGTTGCCATAAATATCGCACTTGTTAAAAAGGATTGTGTTTATATTTATATAAGCTTCTTAGGTTATACATGCACAAAATTCTTATACAAAGCTCCACTATGTATCTTACAATTATAAAATAATATGACTTTGGACAGTGGATGATTACAGATATATGTGCAGTTTTGAAAAACAAATATAATGATTCTATTGCATCTATATCACTAGCAATCAGAGCATCTGAAGTCAGTGTGTGAGATCAAAAAGTGTATAGATCAAAAAGAATTTAACTTTCTAGAAATTACACAACCCAAAATAGCCACTCTATTTTTACTGCCTAAAATTCATAAGGATACTATCAAACCACCAGGGAGACCAATAGTCTCAGGGATCGGTTCCTTAACTGATAAAGCTAGTAAATATATTGATGCTCGGCTTAGATACATTGTAGAATCCCTACCATCATACACGAGGGATACAATGCATCTTTTGAATAAAATCAATGATCTCCAGATTGATACAAATGCTCTGTTGGTAACTTGTGATGTGGAATCGCTCTACACTAGCATAAAAACTGAGTGGGGTTGTAGAGCAACCACACACTATCTCAACAAGAATACAAATATGACTCAAGAGGTTAAAGAATTTATTTTGGATATGTTAAGGTTTGTACTCACTCACAACTTTTTCGTATTTGACGATAAATTCTATTTACAGACATGTGGTACCGCCATGGGCACATCCTGTGCCCCGACATACGCTAATATATATCTGGGCTGGTGGGAGGAAACAGTGGTTTTCAATGAAGACCTTAAACATCTGACCCAATATGTCTCCCACTGGTCCAGATATATAGATGATATATTATTCGTATGGAATGGACCACCAGACCTTTTGACTGAATTTATAACAGTTCTCAATGACAATCCCTTTGGACTATACCTCACATCTACCATAAATAAGACAAAAGTGGAATTTTTGGACCTGTATATTCATAAAACCGATAATACTATTGAAACATCGGCATACAGAAAGCCTACCTCCACTAATAATATTTTAGATGCTAATAGTTATCACCATCCAGCAACTATTAGGGGGCTCCCAATGGGGGAATATATACGTCTACGACGTAATTGCAGTACTATTGAGAACTTTAAGATAGCTGCGAGAGATCTGAGAGAAAGATTATTGGAACGTGGTTATTCTAGAAAGTTACTAGCCAAAGCTTACAATCGAGCATTACTGAAGGATAGACGGGAACTTTTAACTCCCAAATTAAAAGAATCTAATACCCCTCTTAGGTTTATTACCATTTTCTCACCACAAAGTGATCACATTACCAGCATTTTACGAAAACATTGGTATGTCCTTACCCAGGACACACTTTTAAAACCATTGCTACCTGAGAGACCGTTAGTAACATACAGGAGAGCAAGTAACATCAGTGACAAGCTTATAACTAGTCACTATGACAGGAATGCAAAGAAATCTCCAACTTACAAGGGTTCTATAGGCTGTGGGCATTGTAAAGTATGCCAGCATATGGTAAAAAAACAATCTATAGTGGACAGATTTAATTATACGTGGACCATAAAAGAACACATCAATTGTCAAAGTACCAACGTAATTTACTGCATATCCTGTAGTTGTAATTTATATTACGTTGGCATGACTACACGCAGTCTGGGTAAACGTATAACTGAACATCTGAGCAATATAAGGACAGCCCACAAAGATATTGAAGATAAAAAACAAATAACGAGTGTAGCTAAACACTTTCTTCAATATCATAGTGGGAAAACCAATGCTTTAAAATGCTGGGGATTAGAGAAACTGAAACCAGGAATAAGAGGGGGGAATACGGAAAACAGACTGTTAAAGATGGAAACCAAATGGGTTTTCAATCTGAACACTGTCATACCCAATGGCATGAATGAGTTTAACAATTATTGGGTATATATCTGAATAGTGATTACTTTCTCTATTGCTGTCTGTCAGTATGTGTTTTGTATTTCCAATTAATATCACTTTATTTTAGAGTGATACGTGGTTCCCAATAATGAATAATTTGGCCACCGTAATAATTGGATGTGTCACGGTGAATTGGGCATATATCAAATAGTCCATAGACAAGCTAACATAAGGGCTCTGTAAATGATAAATAAACAAGGCCAAAGTGAGACGATAATACGTTTTCTTGTCCTGTTTAATCCTTTTTGCTAAAGAAAGTCAATGGCCTTTATATGTCATATGTGACCCACCACCCTACATTATAACCTAACCATCTCACACACTGACTTCAGATGCTCTGATTGCTAGTGATATAGATGCAATAGAATCATTATATTTGTTTTTCAAAACTGCACATATATCTGTAATCATCCACTGTCCAAAGTCATATTATTTTATAATTGTAAGATACATAGTGGAGCTTTGTATAAGAATTTTGTGCATGTATAACCTAAGAAGCTTATATAAATATAAACACAATCCTTTTTAACAAGTGCGATATTTATGGCAACCATGAAATACACTCTGTGAATAACACAATAATGGGGAGCTATAGACTATCTTCTAAGGAATTGTTATCTATAAGCAAATAGGGATTGAAATTCGGATTCTAATTAATATGCATCTTACTTGTAGGTTGATGTCTTACCATGAATGATAAATAATAACATTTTATAAGAGATTTATCCGGTGTTGGATTAATTTCCAAATTGAACGATATTTCATTGATAATATATATCTTCAATTCACCGTTATAGGATGGTAATAAATGTCATCTTTTAAGTAATGCAAGAGAAAGAGCGTGATTGACTTTTACTTTTCTGATATAATCCACCAATAATAGTGCAGACCATTAGAAGAGAACCTAACTAATATCCAATCCTAGTTCTTTTAACAGTGGGTGGAAGCATACCTGAACGCCCATTGATAGATAATGAGGCGTTGTCTTGTAGCACCCTCCGGATTGGATAGCAATAGTACAAGGTTCAAATAAAAAGCCGCGCACACTACAGCCTCGGCTTATTCATTTTAGAATCTCTAAGTGAAACATTGACAAAGGCTCACGGAGCCGAAACGCGTTTGTTATTTAAACTTTAGAGTCTAATACCGCATTGTCACTCTAGCCACCTGATGCCGGTGTTTCCAGTTCCCGGCCAGGAAACAGAGGAGTGACTAGCGGTTTATTTGCTTTTAAAAGTTGTTTTTGGTTCTAAGGTTGTGGGTAGTTTAACCATTTCTAGGGAGGTTTATCCCCCTTTTCTTTTTTACTTAATTAAATAAAGCATGTATGTTTTATAATGTCACCTTTGAAAGTGAGAGTGAGTGCTATCTAAACCCCTAATCTGTCTATCCTCTAGTGTTTAAATGTATCCTTTTGAAAAAGGCATTGATTTTAGAATCCCAGAGATCATTTATATGACCCGGGAAATAGAAAAAAACATTGATTAGACACCCAGTACACTTATTTATCCTCAGGCATTTTTAATAAGAGGGTCCCGGATCCTCAACCGAAACAACAGCATGAAAGAGGACATATGTCATCCTTTGGAATAATAGATTACAAGAAAGGCATTGATTTTAGAAACCCACAGATCATTATTTGCAACTGGGAAATAGAAAAAAACATTGATTAGACACCCAGTACACTTATTTATCCTCAGGCCTTTTTAATAAGAGGGTCCCGGAGCCTCAACCAAAACAACAGCATGAAAGAGGACATATGTCATCCTTTGGAATAATAGATTACAGGAAAGGCATTGATTTTAGAAACACAGATATAATTAGTTGCAACCGGGAAATCTAAAAAAACATTGAACAGACACCCAGTACACTTCTTTATCCATAGGCCTTTTTAGCAGAGGCTCCAGGACCCTCAACAAAAACAAGAGCAGGGAGCTGGGCATAGGAGTACAATGGAGTGTGACAATAATAATGTGAAGGTGAAGATTGCGTAGTTGTGGCATTTTTATTTTGTTATCGTTGGAACTTAGTACTTGCAATGACCTTGCTCTGGTGAATCCATATTGCAAATGTGTTATTTAAGGCACTGTTTGTCTATTTTTTGAATATCAGCATTTGGTAAATGAAGCTCAACTTAAGGCTGGTGAGAACCGACTTTTCTTCTGGCTGTTTGCAAATGTTGTGGCTCTGGACAAACATGTGAATAAGGGGACATCAGCCATATTCTGCACGCAACCCCTTTGATGATTGACGATAAACATGTGTCACCTGCAAGCAGAGCTCGTTACTTCTGTCTAAATCATCTTCCTGGTATGGACAGGCCACTGTTGCCCACAGCAAGTCCGAAGCTTGAACTACAAGATTGTCTTGAGTATGGTAGGAAACCAAAGTTTATTTAATTCTGTACTATCACCACAAAAATGAACTTCTTGAAGCAACGAAAATGCCAGCAATTTCATGTGCTTATGGATGACAAGGACGTCCTGCCCTGTGGTGCACAGAGATGGAGAGGATTTTGGGCCTCCCTGTACACTACCCAGATGTCTCAAACATCACCAGAAACACAAGACAGTGACTCTTGTGAAGTTCCTGGAGTGTTCCGGTAGCCATCTCTTTGCGCCCTGAAAGGAATACTTTATCAGTGTTTTTGTATACATCCGACAACAGCTTCGGAGACTGTGGTGACGCACATGTTATTTACTGTTGTTCCAGCTGTGGCAATATTAATTGGCATTAAAAATTTAAGATTTGTGGGTGGCGGAGCCTACAGCTGTTGCGGTAGGACGTGTGTTTGAGGAGCTCCAGGTCTTACAAGTTATTTTGGAGTTAGTTTTCAACCTTAATTTAATTTTTCTTTTCAACCTTAATTTAATTTTTCAGGAAAGAGGACGTATGGCATCCTTTTGAACAATAGAGTACAGGTACAGCATTAATTTTACAAACCCAGAGATCATTTTGGTCAAATGTGAAATAGAAAAAAAAAATGAGTGGACACCCAGTACACCTCTTTCTCCTTAGGCCTTCTTATAAGAGGGTCCTGGACCCTCAAAAAAAACACCAGCAGGAAAGAGGACGTATGGCATCCTTTTGAACAATAGAGTACAGGTACAGCATTAATTTTACAAACCCAGAGATAATTTTGGTCAAATGTGAAATAGAAAAAAAAAAGAGTGGACACCCAGTACACCTCTTTCTCCTTAGACCTTTTTATAAGAGGGTCCAGGACCCTCAAACAAAACACCAGCAGGAAAGAGAACATATGGCATACTTTTGAATAATAGAGTACTGGTACGGCATTGATTTTAGAAACCCACAGATAATTGTTTGGAAAAGTGAAATAGCCCCTAAAACCATGCTTGGACTCCCACTCCAGGTCGTTATCCTTCAGCTTTTTTATAAGAGGGTCCAGCACCCTCAACAGAAACAACTGCAGGAAACAACACCACATATGCCATCCTTTTGCACAAGCGAGTACAGGTATGGCATCCATTTTAGAAACCCAGAGATAATTGAGAGGAACCAGGAACATTTTTCTAAAAATTTGCTGGGGCACCCATTACAGGTCGTTCTCCTTCAGCTTTTTTATACCATGGGCCACGACCCGCAACAGGCACAACAGCATGAAACACCACATATGCCACCCTTTTGCACAATAGAGTACAGGTATGGCATAGATGGAACACAGAGATAATTTAGAGCAACCAAGAGTTGGATAAAGATGCTTGGTCGGTCAAACTCTTTCAAATTTGTGGCATTTTGCGTTCAATTTAATGGTCCACCAGATATGAGTGGTGTGCTAAGTTGTACAATTCGTAACAGTTTAATCACTAGTGTTATGTGCCTTATTTTTTTATTTGAGTTTTGTACCCACAGAGCTGCAGCAGAGGCCAGAAAAATTCGGAATGTAAAAATGACTGAAAAATTGGGGTATTTTTGTAGCAACTGCTGTAGCAGCGGCCATAAAAATCGATGTTTGTAAAACATTTATAAAGTGCCCTAAAAGTTTGTGGCTCTAACACTAGTTGTTGGCGGATAAGTCAAGCAAGTCCTCCGGCTTTATAAAAAAAAAAAAAAGGCCAGCCTGTGTACCAGTTGTAGCCCAAGCCAGCTCATCTCATCATCAGGCCTTTTTTATTCAAATGTATCACCCAATGTCAGTCCCATCGGGATCCAGCCCTCATTCATTTTTATAAAAGTGAGATAGTCAAGGCTTTTTTGACCTAGGCAACTTCTCTTCTCAGTGACAAAACCTCCTGCTGCACTGAAATTCCTTTCGGACAGGACATTTGAAGTGGGGCAGGCCAGAAGTTCCATTGCAAATTGGGATAGCTCAGGCCACAAGTCCAGCCTGCACACCCAGTAGTCAAGGGGTCCATCGCTCCTGAGAGTGTCGAGATCTGCAGTTTAAGCTAGGTAGTCTGCTACCTGTCGATTGAGTCTTTCTCTAAGGCTGGATCCCGAAAAGGCTCTGATGGTGCATGGGAGTTAAAAAGGTACGCATGTCCTCCATCAACAAGACGCCAGGAAAGCGTCCGGTCCTTGCCGCCGTGGTCGTGGGAGGAGGAGGAGGATTAATTTCATCTCTTCCCCTGTTACATTCCCGTGGTGCTGTGACATCACCCTTATACGCTGTGTAAAGCATAGTTTTTAATTTATTATGAAAATGCTCCATCCTTTCCAACTTGCGGGAATTTGGTAACATTTCAGGCACTTTATGCTTATACCAGGGTCGAGGAGCGTGGACACCCATTACAGGTTGTTCTCCTTCAGCTTTTTTATACGAGGGTCCCTCAACAGGCACGACAGCATGAAAGAACCCATTTGAACAAGGTTGGATGCTGAGCTAATCATGTCGCGTTCCTCCTCCTCACTGATCTCACTGATGGTATCTTCTTCCCCCCAGCCACGTACAACACCACGGGTACCAGAGACGTGACAACAATGAGCACCCTGGGATGACTGTTGTACTCGGTCTTCCTCCTCCTCCTCCTCCTCAAAGCCACATTCCTCCTCTGACTCCTCTTCCTCACAATCCTCTTCCTGCATTGCCGCAGGTCCAGCAAGCGATGCTGATTCGGCTGTTTGCGGGGGTGATGGACACCACAACTCTCCCGCTTCCTCTTCACGCTCATCTACTGCCTGATCCAGCACTCTTCGCAGGGCACGCTTCAGGAAGAAAACAAATGGTATGATGTCGCTGATGGTGCCTTCGGTGCGACTGACAAGGTTTGTCACCTCCTCAAAAGGACGCATGAGCCTACAGGCATTGAGCATGAGCGTCCAGTAATTTGGAAAAAATATCCCCAGCTCCCCAGAGGCTGGCCTAGCACCCCGGTCATACAAATACTCATTAACAGCTTTTTCTTGTTGGAGCAGGCGGTCAAACATTAGGAGTGTTGAATTCCACCGTGTCGGGCTGTCGCAAATCAAGCGCCTCACTGGCAGGTTGTTTCGACGCTGGATATCGGACAAGTGCGCCATGGCCGTGTAGGAACGTCTGAAATGGCCACACACCTTCCTGGCCTGCTTCAGGACGTCCTGTAAGCCTGGGTACTTATGGACAAATCGTTGTACAATTAGATTACACACATGTGCCATGCACGGCACATGTGTCAACTTGCCCAATTTCAATGCCGCCACCAAATTACTTCCATTGTCAGAAACAACCTTGCCAATCTCCAGTTGGTGCGGAGTCAGCCACTGATCCACCTGTGCATTCAGGGCGGTCAAGAGTGCTGGTGCGGTGTGACTCTCTGCTTTAAGGCAAGTCAACCCCAAGACGGCGTGACACTGCCGTACCCGGGATGTAGCATAGTACCTGGGGAGCTGGGGGGGTGCCATAGTTGTGGAGCAAGACGCAGAAGTTGAAGAGGACTCAGCTGAGGAAGAGGTTATGGAAGAGGATGGAATAGGAGGAGTAGAGGAGGTAGCAGCAGGCCTGCCTGCAAGTCGTGGCGGTGTCACCAACTCTTCTGCAGAGCCACACATTCCATGCTTGTCAGAATTCAGCAGGTTTACCCAATGCGCAGTGTAGGTGATATACCTGCCCTGACCATGCTTTGCAGACCAACTATCCGTGGTCATATGGACCCTTGCCCCAACGCTGTGTGCCAGACATGCCATAACTTCCTTTCTCACAACAGAGTACAGGTATGGGATTGCCTTTTGTGAAAATAAATTTCTGACAGGTACCTTCCACTGTGGTGTCCCAATAGATACAATTTTTTTGAAAGCATCAGACTCCACCAGCTTGTATGGTAAAAGCTGGTGGGCTAAGAGTTCAGACAAGCCAGCTGTCAGATGCCGGGCAAGGGGGTGACTTTGAGAAATTGGCTTCTTACGCTCAAACATGTCCTTGACAGACACCTGACTGTGGGCAGATGACCAGGAACTGCTACGTAAGAGAGACTGAGTGGAGGATGGTTGAGAGGGGGCAAGGAGGACAGCACTGGTTGACGTGGCTGAAGATGCTGGAGCAGGAGGAGGAGGGCGGCTTTCACTTTGTGTGCTTCTTCTACTCATGTGTTCTTCCCATCGGCCTTTGTTATGGGAGACCATGTGCCTTCGCAAAGCAGTTGTACCTAGGTGGCTGTTGGACTTCCCACGACTCAGTTTCTTTTGGCACAGGTTGCAAATGGCATCGCTATTGTCAGAGGCAGACACACAAAAAAAATGCCACACTGCTGAGCTCTTCGATGACGGCATTCTGGTGGTGGCAACAGCATGCGTTGATGGGCGTCGGTGTGCTATCTGGCTGACCCCTGGTGACGATGCATGCTGTCTGACTGTGCCACTAGCTCCTTGAGACGACCTCCCCGTGCTTCCAAATTGTCTCCTCCTCCTCCTCCTCCTCCTCTCTGTCTCCCCATCTGAACTTTCCCCCTCTTCTTCTTCTCTTCTAGCAGGCACCCACGTGACATCCACCGACACATCATGATCAACCGCTTCACTTGTATCTGAAACATCAAGAAAGGAAGCAGCAGTGAGTACAACATCATCATCATCATCACACCGTACCTCCATGTCGGTAATGCTGCCTGACTGAGACTGATCACTATTACCTACATCCTCTGTCAATGATGGTTGCTCATTTCTTCCAAATGATGTGTCAATAACTCCTGTGACAGATCAAGTGAAGCGGCTGTGGTGCTAGTGTTGGTGGTGGCGACAGGCGGGGGAGTGGCACTGGTCACTTGAGACCTGCCCAAAGCACAGCTGGACTTAGATGGTGCGTCAAGGTTAGGAGGACTAGCAGCGGAAGCTGAAGAAGATTGGGTGTCCTGTGTTATCCATTCAACTAGGTCCTCCTCAGATGTTTTTGCGTCCCCCCTGGCACCCGGTGTCTGAACAATGTGCATATTTGTAGGGTCTAAAGGAATCACAGCACCACGACCACGGAACCTGCGGGGTGGCCTGCCTCTGCCTGTCATTTTTTTTAAAATTGGCACTAACAATACTATTACACCAATTGAGTGGTGGCACTGTGAAAGTGGGCACAGTATACGCTGTGAGACTGACAACAACCAAAAAGACAGATGTTTTAAAAATAACAAATTGTTAATTTTTTAAAATATTACAAGTACTGTGACAACAAATATGATTGTTTGGCACTAGTTGGCAAATGGGCCTGCCTGGCACACACGCTGGGAGAAAGGAAACTGCAATTCAATGGCACTAGGAGACTGAAGAATCACAGTCAAAACAGTTATGATTAACAAAAATTCCAATCCTGTGACAATAAATATGATTGGTGGCACTAATTGGCTAGTTGGGACTGGCACACAGGCAGACAGGCAGGAGGAAAATGCAATTCAAGGGCACTAGTAGACTGCAGATTGACAGTCAAAACAGTGATGATTGACAAATTTTGCAATACTGTTAAAAGAAATATGATTGCTGGCACTAATTGGATAGTTGGGCCTGGCACACAGGCTGGTAGGCAGTAGAAAAGTGCAATTCAATGGCACGAGCAAACTGAGGATTAAGATCAACAATCAAAAAATTTTTATTTTTAATTAGCAACTATATTGTAGACAACAATTATGATTGGTGTAAATAGTTGGCAAGATGACCTGGCACAAAAGGCTGGCAGGCAGGAGGTAAATGCAATTCAAGGACACTAGGAGACTGATTACTGACAGTCAAAACAGTGATGATTGACAATTTTTGCAATACTGTTAAAAGAAATATGATTGCTGGCAATAATTGGCTAGGTGGGCCGGGCACACAGCAGGCTGCAAGGCAGGAGGAAAGTGCTAATCACTGGCACCAGAAAACTGAGGATTCACAACAACTATTAACAAAAATTTTAATTTTTAATTACTAAGAATACTGTCACAACAAATATGATTGGTGTAAATATTTTTTAAGTAGGCCTGGCACACAGGCTTGGAAGGCAGTAGAAAAGTGCAATTCTAGGGCATGAGCAAACTGAGGATTAAGATCATCAACAATCAAGAATTTTTTAATTTTAATTAGTAACTATACTGTGACAAATAATTAGGATTGGTGTAAATAGTTGGCAAGACGGCCGGGCACAAAAGGCTGGCAGGCAGGAGGTAGATGCAATTCAAGGACACTAGGAGACAGATTACTGACAGTCAAAACAGTGATGATTGACAATTTTTGCAATACTGTTAAAAGAAATATGATTGCTGGCAACAATTGGCTAGGTGGGCCTGGCTCACAGCAGGCTGCAAGGCAGCAGGAAAGTGCTATTCAATGGCACCAGCAAACTGAGGATTCTCAACAACTATTACCAACAAATTTAATTTTTAATTATTAAGAATACTGTCACAACAACTATGATTGTTGTAAATATTTTTCAAGTAGGCCTGGCACACAGGCTTGGAAGGCAGTAGAAAAGTGCAATTCTAGGGCACGAGCAAACTGAGGATTAAGATCAACAATAAAAAAAAATTTAATTTAAATTAGTAACTATTCTGTCTGTGACAACAATTATGATTGGTGTAAATAGTTGGCTAGACGGCCTGGCACAAAAGGCTGGCAGTGGCAGGCAGGAGGTAAATGCAATTCAATGGCACTAGGAGACTGAATATTTGCAGTCCAAAAAATTATGATTTTTTTTTTAATTACTGTTACAAGAATTGTGTTTGGTGCCACTAATTGGCTAGTTGGGCCTGGCACACCGCCTGGCAGATATGAGTCGTGGATGTTAGGTAGGGCAGCAATTTAACACAGTATGCTGTGTAAGGGACAAAAACACAGGCCTGATAGAAAATTAAGTTAGATTACACTAGCAAAATATTGTAAAATTTTAGATTTTAATATTAAAATTATGTTAAGAAGTGCAATGCACATATGACTCTATGAGTGGTCGCACTGGCTGGCTGCTACGTAGGGCAGCAATTATAACAACAGTATGCTGTGTAAGTCAGATAGACAGTTAGACACAGGCCTGATAGAAAATACAATTAGATTACACTAGCATAATGATTTAAAGACTTTTTTTTGGAAATTTTAAGAAAAAGGTTAAGCACATACATATGAGTCATGGCTGATAGCCTTGGAAGGGCAGCTATTAAAAACAGTAGGCTCTGTAAGTCGGATACACACACGCCTGATAGAAAATACTATTAGATTACACTAGAAAAATTATTGAAATTATTTTTTTTGGGGGGGGGGGGGAATTAAAAAAAGGTTAAACACATATGAGTCGTGGCTCATAGACTAGGGAGGGCAGCAAGTAAACACAGTAGGCTCTGTATGTCAGCAAAACACACAGGCCGGATAGAAAATTATATTAGATTACACTAGCAAACAAATTTAAACTTTTTTTTTATATTAAAATTAAGGTGAAGAAGAATAGATATGAGTGCTGGGTGGCTGCCTGGCACAGACCAATTAACTAAAAGACTGAAAAAAATGAGGTATATTAATGCTGAGTGAGCCTGACAGACACAGGCCTGATAGTAAATGTAATTAGATTACACTAGCAAAATATATATTTTTTTTTTTATTTCAAATAATGTTATAAATGGATATTAACACTGGTGGCTGCTGGCTGGCACAGAGCAATGAACCAGAGTATATGCTGTGTGACACTGGCCTGATAGAAAATGAAAAAAAATTACACTAGAAAAATAATTAAAATTTTTGGTTAGTTAAATTTAAACTAATGTTGTTAGGGAGATATCAGTGGTGGCAGTAGTCACAGCATATGCTGTGAGCCTTAAACACACAGCTGAAATCCAGGCAAATGCTAATAAAAAAAAAAGAAAAAAAAAAAAACGGCACGAAATATAGCCCTAAAAAGGGCTTTTTGGGCTGCTGTGCTCTCAGCAGAGATGAGTGGAGTCCTTCTGGACTGTAAATACACTAGCCTAGCTATGTTTTTCCTATTAATGTCAGGAGCAAAAACACAACACGTCCTCTCATTAAGAAAGCAAGGTCGTTATGAGTCTAAAATGGCGGATTCCGAGTAGCTGGGAGGGTCTGTGAGGGAGTGTCTGATGTTGATTGGCTCTAATGTGTCAGGCGGCTGTGACATAAAGGGTCAAAGTTTCCACAATGATGACACATAGGGGCGGATCGAACATCGCCATGTGTTCGCCCACAAACGCGAACAAGCTATGTTCGCTGTGAACCGTTCGCGGGACATCACTAATGATGAATAGGGGGCGGACCAAACATGGCATATGTTCATGTTCCCCGGGAACTATTCGCCGGCGAACTATTCGCGACATCACTAGTTATAAATTGAGTTGGCTGTCTAGTATCTGATAAAGTGTGCTTCTAAGTTAGTAATTTTCTCTCTGGGAATACCAGAGACCCATACCTGTTAGTTTACCATGATAGAGCATAGATATAAGCTCATGTTAAGAAGCCATAAAGCTAAAATAGAGTGCCAGGATGTAATGAGGAGTGCCCTCAGAACAGAATATAATTACATACCTTGTAATACCGTTAATATAAAAGTAAGCATAACTGTCTAAAAAGAGGGAGAGGGAAAGGGGATGCCACTGACGTGTTTCGCCATAGTGGCTGTATCAAAGGGCCTTAAAAGAGTTCTCTTTTAAATCGATTTAAAATTTAAAATGGCACTTACACTTATCTTGAAGTAAAGAAATTTAAATAATCAGTGCATAAACAATTTACTTTTATAGTAAGGGTTCTAAAAAAAAAAAATCTTTAACCCCTTAGTGACCAGAGCACTTTTCCATTTTCTGTCCGTTTGGGACCAAGGCTATTTTTACATTTTTGCGGTGTTTGTGTTTAGCTGTAATTTTCTTCTTACTCATTTACTGTACCCACACATATTATATACCGTTTTTCTCGCCATTAAATGGACTTTCTAAAGATACCATTATTTTCATCATATCTTATAATTTACTATAAAAAAAAATGATAAAATATGAGGAAAAATGGAAAAAAACACACTTTTTCTAACTTTGACCCCCAAAATCTGTTACATATCTAAAACCACCAAAAAACACCCATGCTAAATAGTTTCTAAATTTTGTCCTGAGTTTAGAAATACCCAATGTTTACATGTTCTTTGCTTTTTTTGCAAGTTATAGGGCCATAAATACAAGTAGCACTTTGCTATTTCCAAACCATTTTTTTCCAAAATTAGCGCTAGTTACATTAGAACACTGATATCTTTCAGGAATACCTGAATATCCCTTGACATTTATATATTTTTTTTTAGTAGACATCCCAAAGTATTGATCTAGGCCAATTTTGGTATATTTCATGCCACCATTTCACCGCCAAATGCGATCAAATACAAAAAATTGTTCACTTTTTCACAAATTTTTTCACAAACTTTAGGTTTCTCACTGAAATTATTTACAAACAACTTGTGCAATTATGGCATAAATGGTTGTAAATTCTTCTCTGGGATCCCCTTTGTTCAGAAATAGCACACATATATGGCTTTGGCGTTGCTTTTTGGTAATTAGAAGGCCGCTAAATGCCACTGCGCACCACAAGTGTATCATGCCCAGCAGTTAAGGGGTTAATTAGGGAGCTTTTAGGGAGCTTGTAGGGTTAATTTTAGCTTTAGTGTAGTGTAGTAGACAACCCCAAGTATTGATCTAGGCACATTTTGGTATATTTCATGCCACCATTTCACCGCCAAATGCGATCAAATTAAAAAAAACTTAAAATTTTTCACAATTTTAGGTTTCTCACTGAAATCATTTACAAACAGCTTGTGCAATTATGGCACAAATGGTTGTAAATGCTTGTCTGGGATCCCCTTTGTTCAGAAATAGCAGACATATATGACTTTGGCGTTGCTTTCTGGTAATTAGAAGGCCACTAAATCCTGTTGCGCCTCACACGTGTATTATGGCTAGCAGTGAAAGGGTTAATTAGGGAGTTTGTAGTGAGCTTGCAGGGTTAATTTTAGCTTTAGTGTAGAGATCAGCCTCCCATCTGACACATCCCACCCCCTGATCCCTCCCAAACAGCTCCCTTCCCTCCCCCACCCCACAATTGTCCCCGCCATCTTAAGTACTGGCAGAAAGTCTGCCAGTACTAAAATAAAAGGGTTTTAAAAAAAAAATGAATTTTTTTTTTAGCATATTTACATATGCTACTGTGTAGGATCCCCCCCGTAGCCCCCAACCTCCCTGATCCCCCCCAAAACCGCTCTCTAACCCTCCCCTCTGCCTTATTGGGGGCCATCTTGGGTACTGGCAGCTGTCTGCCAGTACCCAGTTTACAATAAAAAGTGTTTTTTTTTCTCTTTGTTTTTTTTTTTTCTGTAGTGTAGCTTCCCCCCCCCCCCCACCCACAGACAAACCCCCACCACTTTGCTGATTATTTTATTTTTCGATTTTTTAATCTTTTTTATTTGCACATTTTCTGCAGTGTAGCGGTTCCCACCCGCTCCCTCCCCGTGCACGCGCCCGCCCCCACCCTCCCGTGCACGCGCGCGCGCCCGTGCGCGCCCCCAGCCACCCCCGCCCACGATCCCGCCCCCCTTCACTTCCACAGGGCCATCGATGGCCGCCACCCGCCTCCCGGTCCGGCTCCCACCCACCAACGCAGGTAGCCACCGATCTCCGTTGCAGAGAGGGCCACAGAGTGGCTCTCTCTGCACCGGATTACTTAAAAAGGTTATTGCAGGATGCCTCCATATCGAGGCATCACTGCAATAACCGGAAAGCAGCTGGAAGCGAGCAGGATCGCTTCCAGCTGCTTTCCACACTGAGGACGTGCAGGGTACGTTCTCAGGCATTAACTGCCTTTTTTCTGAGGACGTACCCTGCACGTCCTCAGTCGTTAAGGGGTTAAGGGGACATGAAACCCAAAGTTTTAGATAGAGCATTTAATTTTAATCCATTAACGACCACGATGCACCATTTACATTGTCAGTTATTAAGGCTGAGACCCTGCTATCAATTGCGCAATTCCCATAGAAAGACCAGCGACGTACATGTTTAAACAACTTTCTAATTAGCTTCTATTATCTAATTTGCTCTGTTCACTTGGTATCCATTGTTGAAAAGCATACCTAGGTAGGCTAAGGATCTGGGAACTAGCTTCTGATTGGTGCCTGCACATATAAGCATTATTTCATTGTATTACAGATGTGTTCGCCTGGTAGTGCATTGCTGCTCCTTAACAAAGGATACCAAAGAAAATGAAGCAAAATGAATAATAGAAGTTAATTGGAAAGTTGTTAAAATCAGATGCTCTATATGAATCATGAAAGAAAAAATGTTGGTTTCCTTTCCCTTTAAAGCAAATTATAAATTGTTCTTTCTTTATTTTATCAATGTGAATAGGGATTTATTTTCTAAATCTTATTTAATTGTTCTAATTGTAATTTCTTTTGTTTATGAAATAATATTTAGTATTCCATTATTCCCTCTTGTTTATTAACCATCTTGTGATTAAGTAAAAAAGACACATTGGGGCCTATTTATCAACCCGTTAACTGTGCTGCATTCGCTGGCACCAATACGCTCGCCTAACATCGCCTAACACCGCTGCTGTGGACCTGAATACACTCTCCATATTTAACAAAAAAGCTGTCAAAAAGCCACGCACCAAGTACGGGGCAATAAGCAGTGGAATGTTGTTAACTAACAGTAATCGATCTTGCTGCTCTTCGGCTTTTTCCCAGCTTTATTTATACCCTGTCACTAAAAACCACCACTATACTAAACTGTTTAACCCCTATACCACCGGTCCCGGAGCCCACCACAACTAAATACACTTTTTAACCCCTAAACCATCGCTCCTGGAGCCCACCGCAACTAAATAAACTTATTAACCCCTACACCGCCGCTCCCGGAGACCACCGCAACTAAATAAACTTATTAACCCATAAAACTGCCGCTCCCGGAGCCAAGCGCCACTAAATAAAGTTATTAACCCCTAAACCGCCGCTCCCGAGGCCCACCGCCACTCTAATAAACTTATTAACCCCTATTCCTCCGCTCCCGGAGCCCACCGCTACCTACATTATACTTATTAAACCCTAATCTGCCGCCCCCTACACTGCCGCAACCTACATTATGTTATTAACCCCTATCCCTCCACTCCCGGAGCCCACCGCAACTAAATAAAGTTATTAACCCCTAAACCGCCAGCCCCCCACATCGCCATAAACTAAATTAAGCTATTAATCCCTAAACCTAACAACCCGCTAACTTAATATTAAATATTAACTCATCCCTATCTTATTATAAATTTAAACTTACCTTTAAAATTAAATTAAACTATATTAAACTATTAATTAATCTACCCTAAATATTATACTACAATTACTTTAAACTATATTAAATTACTAATTAATCTACACCAGGGGTGTCAAACTTGCGGCCCGTGGGCCTCATGAGGCCCTCAACCTAATTTTGTGCTGCCCACGCTACCTCCATGAAAAATATTAATTATAATATGCTTATTACTTAAAGAGCGAGTGCGCTTACTGTTAGGGATGCACATACATTAAAACATACGTTATTAAAAAGAAAAAGACAGATAATTGCATAATGATTTCTTTAACACATGCAGTTCATTACTATGGTAGCACTGATTTCCCACATAATTTCTGTCCATTCCTTTCCATCATTTTCTCTTTAACTAAAATCACATACTTTATATATATATTTCTATGTATTTATTATTTTATATTATGTACAACAGGTATGTCTATCACTATTATAAACAGTGGGTCGCAGGTGGAGCGCGTGTCTCACCTTCTTAAAAGCATTAGAGCACATTTCCTCAAGCCAGAGTAAGTTAATTAGGAGTTACAGAACACAATCTTTTGAAATGTATACAGTTATAGCAAATGCCATTGCACTGTTTAGCAATGACAAGATATGTAGGTAGTGTGCGGCCCACGTGAGTTGTACTTGTATGGAAAATGGCCCGCGACTAAAATGAGTTTGACACCCCTGATCTACACTAACTATTATAATAAAATTACATTAAACTATGTTAAAATAAAAATTAATCTACCCTAACTTTTAAACTAAAATTACATTAAACTACAAATTAAAATAACTATATTCTATATTTAAACACCTAACCCTATTTAAATAATTTAAATCTACAGGGAGTGCAGAATTATTAGGCAAGTTGTATTTTTGAGGATTCATTTTATTATTGAACAACAACCATGTTCTCAATGAACCCAAAAAACTCATTAATATCAAAGCTGAATATTTTTGGAAGTAGTTTTTAGTTTGTTTTTAGTTTTAGCTATTTTAGGGGGGTATCTGTGTGTGCAGGTGACTATTACTGTGCATAATTATTAGGCAACTTAACAAAAAACAAATATATACCCATTTCAATTATTTATTTTTACCAGTGAAACCAATATAACATCTCAACATTCACAAATATACATTTCTGACATTCAAAAACAAAACAAAAACAAATCAGTGACCAATATAGCCACCTTTCTTTGCAAGGACACTCAAAAGCCTGCCATCCATGGATTCTGTCAGTGTTTTGATCTGTTCACCATCAACATTGCGTGCAGCAGCAACCACAGCCTCCCAGACACTGTTCAGAGAGGTGTACTGTTTTCCCTCCTTGTAAATCTGACATTTGATGATGGACCACAGGTTCTCAATGGGGTTCAGATCAGGTGAACAAGGAGGCCATGTCATTAGATTTTCTTCTTTTATACCCTTTCTTGCCAGCCACGCTGTGGAGTACTTGGACGCGTGTGATGGAGCATTGTCCTCCATGAAAATCATGTTTTTCTTGAAGGATGCAGACTTCTTCCTGTACCACTGCTTGAAGAAGGTGTCTTCCAGAAACTGGCAGTAGGACTGGGAGTTGAGCTTGACTCCATCCTCAACCCGAAAAGGCCCCACAAGCTCATCTTTGATGATACCAGCCCAAACCAGTACTCCACCTCCACCTTGCTGGCGTCTGAGTCGGACTGGAGCTCTCTGCCCTTTACCAATCCAGCCACGGGCCCATCCATCTGGCCCATCAAGACTCACTCTCATTTCATCAGTCCATAAAACCTTAGAAAAATCAGTCTTGAGATATTTCTTGGCCCAGTCTTGACGTTTCAGCTTGTGTGTCTGGTTCAGTGGTGGTCGTCTTTCAGCCTTTCTTACCTTGGCCATGTCTCTGAGTATTGCACACCTTGTGCTTTTGGGCACTCCAGTGATGTTGCAGCTCTGAAATATGGCCAAACTGGTGGCAAGTGGCATCTTGGCAGCTGCACGCTTGACTTTTCTCAGTTCATGGGCAGTTATTTTGCGCCTTGGTTTTTCCACACGCTTCTTGCGACCCTGTTGACTATTTTGAATGAAGCGCTTGATTGTTCGATGATCACGCTTCAGAAGCTTTGCAATTTTAAGAGTGCTGCATCCCTCTGCAAGATATCTCACTATTTTTGACTTTTCTGAGCCTGTCAAGTCCTTCTTTTGACCCATTTTGCCAAAGGAAAGGAAGTTGCCTAATAATTATGCACACCTGATATAGGGTGTTTATGTCATTAGACCACACCCCTTCTCATTACAGAGATGCACATCACCTAATATGCTTAATTGGTAGTAGGGTGAGCCTATACAGCTTGGAGTAAGACAACATGCATAAAGAGGATGATGTGGTCAAAATACTCATTTGCCTAATAATTCTGCACTCCCTGTACACTTAAAAATTACTAAGTTACAAAAAACTTACAACTAAGTTACCAAAAATAACAAACACTAAGTTACACAAAAAATAAACACTAAGTTACAAAAAATAAAAAAAGAAATTATCAAAGATTTAAACTAATTACACCTAATCTAAGGGCCCCATCAAAATAACCCCCCCAATATAAAAAAAACCCTAACCTACAATAAACTACAAATAGCCCTTAAAAGGGCCTTTTGCAGGTCATTGCCCCCAAAAAATCCGCTCTTTTACCTGAAAAAAAAATTACAAATATCCCCCAACATTAAAACCCACCACCAACACAACCAACCCCCAAAGAAAAAGCTAACTAAAAAAACCTAAGCTCCCCATTGCCCTGAAAAGGGCATTTGGATGTGCAATGCCCTTCAAAGGGCATTTAGCTCTTTTGCAGCCCAAAACCCTAATCTAAAAATAAAACCCACCCAATAAACCCTTAAAAAATCCTAACACTAACCCCTGAAGATCGACTTACAGTTTTGCAGATCCAACATCTATTCTCCAAGAAGTCAGGAGTAGTCTTCATCCAAGCGGCACGAAGATGGCATCCCTTAGATTCCGATTGTCTGATATAATTCTATCAGCCAATCAGAATTAAGGTAGAAAAAATCCTATTAGCTGTTGCAGTCAGCCAATAGGATTGAGCTTGCATTCTATTGGCTATTCCAATCAGCCAATAGAATGCAAGCTCAATCCTATTGGCTGATTGCAACAGCTAATAGGATTTTTTCTACCTTAATTCTGATTGGCTGATATAATTCAATCAGCCAATCGGAATCTAAGGAACGCCATCTTGGATGACGTCATTTAAAGGAACCTTCATTCGTCGTTAGTCTGTCAGAAGAAGAGAGATGCTCCGCATTGGATGTCTTGAAGATGGACCCGCTCCGCGCCGGATGGATGAAGATAGAAGATGCAGTCTGGGTGAAGTCTTCTGCGGGCTTGGATCAAGACTTCGGCCAGCTTCTTGGAGGACCTCTTACCGCTTGGATGAAGACTTATCCCGGCTTCTTGGAGGATGGATGTCGGATCTTCAAAACTGTAAGTCGATCTTCAGGGGTTAGTGTTAGGATTTTTTAAGGGTTTATTGGGTGGGTTTTATTATTTTTATTAGGGTTTTGGGCTGCAAAAGAGTTTAATGTCCTTTTAAGGGCAATGCCCATCCAAATGACCTTTTCAGGGCAATAGGGAGCTTAGTTTTTTTTAGTTAGCTTTTTATTTGGGCGGTTGGCTGTGTGGGTGGTGGGTTTTACTGTTGGGGGGTATTTGTAATTTTTTTTTACAGGTAAAAGAGCTGATTTCTTTGGGGCAATGCCCCACAAAAGGTCCTTTTAAGGGCTATTTGTAGTTTATTGTAGGTTAGTGTTTTTTTATTTTGGGGGGGGCTTTTTATTTTCATAGGGCCCTTAGATTAGGTGTAATTAGTTTAAATCTTTGATAATTCCTTTTTTTTTAATGTAATTTATTGTTTATTTCTTTCATGTAATTGGCAAGAGTCCATGAGCTACTGACGTATAGGATATACAATCCTACCAGGAGGGATAAAGTTTCCCAAACCTCAAAATGCCTATAAATACACCCCTCACCACACCCACAATTCAGTTTTATAAACTTTGCCTCCTATGGAGGTGGTGAAGTAAGTTTGTGCTAAGATTTCTACGTTGACATGCGCTTCTCAGCATTTTGAAGCCCGATTCCTCTCAGAGTACAGCGAATGTCAGAGGGACGTGGAAAATATCACCTATTGAATGCAATGATTTTCCTAACGGGGGTCTTTTTCATAAGTTCTCTGTTATTGGTCGTAGAGATTCATCTCCTACCTCCCTTTTCAGATCGACGATATACTCTCATATACCATTACCTCTACTGATAACTGTTTCAGTACTGGTTTGGCTATCTGCTATATGTGGATGGGTGTCTTTTGGTAAGTATGTTTTTATTTCTTAAGACACCTCAGCTATGCTTTGGCACGTTATGCATTTATATAAAGTTCTAAATATATGTATTGTACTTATATTTGCCGTGAGTCAGGTTCATATTTGGGGAAAGCTAATATTAAGAAATATTTTTCTTACCTGGGGTTTAGTCTTTTTTTCAATTGACTGTGTTTCAAATTGCGGGCTGACTTAGGATCGTGGGTGCACCAAATGCTACACTTTATTGGGTCATTCTTGGCCCGAGAATTTTTTGGCGTGAAAGGCACGTCAGTTGACGCAAGTTCATCATTTCCTGTGCCGTAATTGACGCAGAGGTTTCACACAGGGTTGCGTCGTTAGTGACGCGAGTGTGTCATTTCCGGACTTGGTTGGTGCCAAAAAAAATTTCAGTTACGTTGTGCGTCATACTTGGCGCCAAATTTTTTTCATTATTTATTGCCCCATTGCTTTTGCCTTTTGCCTTTTTCTATGTCAGAGGGCTATGCTATTTGCATTTTTCCCATTCCTGAAACTGTCATATAAGGAAATTGATAATTTTGCTTTATATGTTGTTGGTTTTCAAGATTTCTCAATCTGATCCTGCCTCAGAAGTATCTGTTGGAACTTTGCTGCCTGACATCGGTTCTACCAAAGCTAAGTGCATTTGTTTAAAATTGTGGAGATTATATCTCCTAATGTCATTTGTATTAGTTGTCATTATAAACTTTTACATGCAGATAGTGTGTCCATCAGTAATAGTACATTGCCGGTTACAGTTCCTTCAACTTCTAATGTACATGATATACCTATGAATTTTAAAGAATTTGTTTCTGATTCTATTCAGAAGGCTTTTGTCTGCATTTCCTCCTTCTAATAAGCGTAAAAGGTCTTTTAAAACTTCTCATAAAGTTGATGAAATTTCAAATGACTGACAACATACTGAATTATCCACCTCTGATGAGGATCTATCTGATTCGGAAGATCCTTCCTCAGAGATTGACACTGACAAATCAATTTATTTATTTAAAATGGAGTATATGCGTTCTTTGTTAAAAGAAGTGTTAATTACTTTGGATATTGAGGAAGCTAGTCCTCTTGATATTAAAAGCAGTAAACGTTTAAATTCTGTTTTTAAACATCCTGTGGTTACTCCAGAGGTTTTTCCTATTCCTGATGCTATTTCTGATATGATTTATAAGGAATAGAATAAGCCGGGTACTCCTTTTAATCCTTCTGCAAGGTTTAAAAAATTGTATCCTTTACCAGCAATTTCAAAAGAGTTTTGGGAAAAGATCCCCAAAGTAGACATGTGCGTTTCATTTCGTTCCGAATTTAAATTTGGACGAATTTGTCAAATCCGGAGATTCGGATCGATTTGAATTTCCGAATTACCGTAGCACTGAATCTATTGAATAAATACGAATTAGTTTGGATTTATTCGTAACATTCAGATGGCCATGGACTAATCACAATTACACTAGTATTGTACTGTATATTAGGTTATATCACTCTGCTATGGGTTACACCTAATATTACAGTACATGATACTAGTCTAATACACAGCACATCCCACCTAACACATACCAAACTTCCGAATTTACGAATCCGAACCGAATACATCCGAATTTATTTGAATCTGAATTAATCCGAACAAATCCGAAACGAATGCAGTCGAATGTATCCAAATTCGAATCGATCCGAAAACGAAATTCGAAAACATCCGAATCGAACCGAAACATTTTTTTTTGCCGCGCATAAGTCTACCCCAAAGTTGCTAAATTAACCACTATTCCTATGAAAGATAGTACTCCCTTTAAAGATCCTTTAGATAGGAAGCTTGAATATTATCTAAGGAAAGCCTATTTATATTCAGGTCATCTTCTTAGGCCTGCAAGCTTCAACTTTTTGGTTGGAGAATTTAGCGCAACAAGAATTGGATTCTGACTTATATAGCATTGTTAGTTTACTACAACATGCTAATCATTTTATTTGTGATGCTATTTTTGATATTATCAAAAAGCTTTGTGGCTTAAATCTTGGAATGCTGATATGACATCTAAGTCTAGATTACTATCTCTCTCTTTCCAAGGTAATAATTTATTTGGTTCTCAGTTGGATTCTATTATTTCAACTGTTACTAGGGGGAAGGGAGTTTTTTTGCCTCAGGATAAAAATCTTAGGGTAAATTTAAGACTTCTAATCGTTTTCGTTCCTTTTGTCAAAATAAGGAACAAAAACCTAATCTTTCCCCAAAGGAATCTGTTTCCAATCGGAAGCCTTCCTCAAATTGGAATAAATCCAAGCCTTTTAAGAAACCAAAGTCAGCCCCTAAGTCCGCATGAAGGTGCGGCCCTCATTCCAGCTCAGCTAGTAGGGGGCAGATTAAGGTTTTTCAAGGATGTTTGGGTAAATTCTGTCCAAAATCAATGGATTCAGAGCATTGTCTCTCAGGGGTACAGAATAGGATTCAGAGTAAGACCTCCTGTGAGAAGATTTTTTCTCTCATGCATCCCAGTGAATCCAGTAAAAGCCCAGGTTTTCCTGAAGTGTGTTTCAGACCTGGAGGTTTCAGGGGTTATCATGCCGGTTCCTTTTCAGGAACAAGGTCTGGGGTTTTATTCAAATCTATTCATTGTCCCAATGAAAGAAAATTCATTCAGACCAGTTCTGGATCTGAACATTTTGAATCGTTATGTAAGAGTACCAACTTTCAAGATGGTGACTATAAGGACTATTCTACCTTTTGTTCAGCAAGGACATTATATGTCTACAATAGACTTGCAGGATGCATACCTTCATATTCCGATTCATCCAGAACATTATCAGTTCCTGAGATTCTCTTTTCTAGACAAGCATTATCAATTTGTTGCTCTTCCATCTAGCCTAGCAACAGCTCCAAGAATTTTTTCAAAGGTTCTGGGTGCCTTACTCTCTGTATTTAGAGAACAGGGTAATGCAGAGTTTCCTTATTTGGACGATAACTTGGTTGGTACTAGCTCAGTCTTTACGTTCTGCAGAATTTCAGACAAATCAACTAGTGTTGTTTCTTCGAAAACATGGTTGGAGGATCAATTTACCAAAAAGTTTTTTGATTCCTCAGACAAGGGTCACCTTTTTAGGTTTTCAGATAGATTCAGTGTCCATGACTCTGTCTCTAACAGACAAGAGACGTTTGAAATTGGTTGCAGCCTGTTGGCGCCTTCAGTCTCAGTCATTCCCTTCAGTGGCTATGTGCATGGAAGTTTTAGGCCTCATGACTGCAGCATCGGACGCAATTCCTTTTGCTCGTTTTCGCATGAGACCTCTCCAGCTTTGCATGCTGAATCAATGGTGCAGGGATTATACAAAGATATCACAATTAATATCCTTAAATCCCAATGTTCGACGCTCTCTGACATGGTGGTTCAATCTCCAGCATTTAGTTCAAGGGACCTCTTTTGTGCGGCCAACCTGGACTGTGATTACAACAGATGTGAGTCTTTCAGGTTGTGGAGCTGTCTGGGGATCTCTAACAGCACAAGGGATTTGGAAATCTCAAGAGGCGAGATTACCAATCAATATTTTAGAACTCCGTGCAATTCTCAGAGCTCTTCACTTTTGGCCTCTGTTGAAGAGAGAACCGTTAATTTGTTTTTAGACAGACAATATCACAACGGTGGCATATATCAATCATCAGGGTGGGACTCACAGTCCCCAAGCTATGAAAGAAGTATCTTGGATACTTGCTTGGGCAGAATCCAGCTCCTGTCTAATCTCTGCTGTGCATATCCCAGGTGTAGACAATTGGGAGGCGGATTATCTCAGCCGTCAGACCACATCCTGGGGAGTGGTCTCTCCATCCGAATGTGTTTTCTCAGATTGTTCAGATGTGGGGTCTTCCAGAAATAGATCTGATGGCTTCTCATCTAAACAAGAAACTTCCCAGATACCTGTCCAGTTCCAGGGATTCTCAGGTGGAAGCAGTAGATGCACTGACAATTCCTTGGTGTTATCAACCTGCTTATATTTTCCCACATCTAGTTCTTCTTCCAAGAGTGATCTCTAAGATCACCATGGAACAATCATTTGTGTTGCTGGTGGCTCCAGCATGGCCCCACAGGTTTTGGTATGTGGATCTTGTTCGGATGTCCAGTTGCCAACCTTGGCCACTCCCGTTAAGGCCGGACCTACTGTCTCAAGGTCCGTTTTTGCATCAGGATCTCAAATTATTAAATTTGAAGGTATGGAAATTGAACCCTTAGTACTAAGTCATAGAGGTTTCTCTGACTCAGTAATGAATACTATGTTACAAGCTCGTAAATCTGTCTCTAGGAAGATTTATTATTGAGTTTGGAAGACTTACATTTCATGGTGTTCTTCTCATAAATTCTCTTGGCATTCTTTTAGATTTCCTAGAATTTTATAGTTTCTCTAGGATCTTTTGGATAGGGGTTTGTCTGCAAGTTCCTTGAAGGGACAAATCTCTGCTCTTTCTGTTTTATTTCACAGAAAGATTGCTAATCTTCCTGATATTCACTGTTTTGTAGAGGCTTTAGTTCGTATTAAGCCTGTCATTAAATAAATTTCTCCTCCTTGGAGTCTTAATTTGGTTTTGAAGGCGTTACAGGCTCCATCTTTTGAGCCTATGCATTCTTTGGATATTAAACTACTTTCTTGGAAAGTGTTGTTCCTTTTGGCTATCTCTTCTGCTAGAAGAGTTTCTGAGCTATCTGCTCTTTCTTGTAAATCTCTTTTTCTGATTTTTCATCAGGATAAGGCAGTTTTGCAGACTTCATTTGAATTTTTACCTAAGGTTGTGAATTCTAACAACATTAGTAGAGAAATTGTTGTCCCTTCCTTGTGTCCTAATCCTAAGAATCCTTTGGAAAGATCATTACATTCTTTGGATGTGGTGAGAGCTTTGAAATATTATGTTGAAGCTTCTAAAGATTTCAGGAAGACTTCTAGTCTATTTGTTATATTTTCTGGTCCTAGGAAAGGTCAGAAGTAGTGATGTCGCGAATAGTTCGCCGGCGAATTGTTCCCGGCGAACATAGCATGTTTGCGTTCGCCGCGGACGGCGAACATATGCAATGTTCGGTCCGCCCTCTATTCCTCATCATTGAGTAAACTTTGACCCTGTACCTCACAGTCAGAAGACACATTCCAGCCAATCAGCAGCAGACACTCCCTCCCAGACCCTCCCACCTCCTGGACAGTATCCATTTTAGATTCATTCGGAAGCTGCATTCTTAGTGAGAGGAGGGACAGTGTAGCTGCTGCTGATTTAATAGGGAAATTGATAGCTAGGCTAGTGTATTCAGTGTCCACTACAGTCCTGAAGGACTCATCTGACCTCTGCTGTAAGGACAGCACCCCAAAAAGCCCTTTTTAGGACTAGTACATCAGTCTGCTTTTTTTTTTTTCTGTGTAATCTAATTGCAGTTGCCTGCCTGCCAGCATGTGTGTCAGGCTCACAGCGTATACTGTGCCCACTTGCCCAGTGCCACCACTCATATCTGGTGTAACAGTAGTGTACATTTAAAAAAACAAAACACTTTTTTGATTGTGAAATAATAGCAGACAGTTGCCAGTACCCAAGATGGCCGCCAATAAGGCAGATGGGGAGGGTTAGAGAGCTGTTTTGGGGAGGATCAGGGAGGTTGGGGGCTAAGGGGGGATGCTACACCACAGCATATGTAAATATGCTAAAAAAATAAATAAATAAATTTAAAAACCTTTTATTCAAGTACTGGCATACTTTCTGCCAGTACTTAAGATGGCGGGGACAATTGTGGGGTGGGGGAGGGAAGGGAGCTGTTTGGGAGGGATCAGGGGGTCTGATGTGTCAGGTGGGAGGCTGATCTCTACACTAAAGCTAAAATTAACCCTGCAAGCTCCCTACATACTACCTAATTAACCCCTTCACTGCTAGCCATAATACACGTGTGATGTGCAACAGCATTTAGCGGCCTTCTAATTACCAGAAAGTAATGCCAAAGTCATATATGTCTGCTATTTCTGAACAAAGGGGATCCCAGAGAAGCATTTACAACCATTTGTGCCATAATTGCACAAGCTGTTTGTAAATAATTTCAGTGAGAAACCTAAAATTGCAAAAAAATTTAAGTTTTTTTTTTATTTGATCGCATTTGGCGGTGAAATGGTGGCATGAAATATACCAAAATGGGCCTAGATCAATACTTTGGGTTGTCTACTACACTACACTTAAGCTAAAATTAACTCTACAAGCTCCCTACATGCTCCCTAATTAACCCCTTCACTGCTGGGCATATAAAAAAAGTGTGGTGTGCAGTGGCATTTAGCAGCCTTCTAATTACCAAAAAGCAACGCCAAAGCTATATAAGTCTGTTATTTCTGAACAAAGGGGATCCCAGAGAAGCATTTACAACCATTTATGCCATAATTGCATAAGTTGTTTGTAAATAATTTCTGTGAGAAACCTAAAAATTGTGAAAAAGTGAACAATTTTCTTGTATTTGATCGCATTTGGCGGTGAAATTGTGGCATTAAATATACCAAAATGGGCCTAGATCAATACTTTGGGTTGTCTACTACACTACACTTAAGCTAAAATTAACTCTACAAGCTCCCTACATGCTCCCTAATAACCCCTTCACTGCTGGGCATAAAACACGTGTGGTGCGCAGTGGCATTTAGCAGCCTTCTAATTACCAAAAAGCAACGCCAAAGCCATATAAGTCTGCTATAATGGCATGTCTGGCACACAGTGTTGGGGCAAGGGTCCATCTGACCACTGATACCTGGTCTGCAAAGCATGGTCAGGGCAGGTATATCACCTACACTGCGCACTGTGAAGCGGGCGTAACCCTTACACTACCTGATCGATACAACATCATACCTGATGTTTTAAAGCATGTTATTCCAAACAATTAGGAATGTTAGGTGATTTATGCCCTTTATGGA
The DNA here is from genome assembly GCF_027579735.1 of Bombina bombina. Taxonomy (NCBI): domain Eukaryota; kingdom Metazoa; phylum Chordata; class Amphibia; order Anura; family Bombinatoridae; genus Bombina; species Bombina bombina. The sequence goes on from NC_069500.1 coordinate 1,397,046,710, forward strand.
TTAAAACCAAACTCTGCATCAACTATGTAATTTTCCATGGGAGTTTTGCCATGGATCCCCATCCGGCATACCACAGTCCAGGTGTTAGTCCCCTTTAAACAACTTTTCCATCACTATTGTGGCCAGAAAGAGTGGGTTTTAAAATTTGCCTGCCTATTGAAGTCTATGGCGGTTCGCCAGGTTTGCCAGTTCACGAACATTTGCGGAAGTTCGCGTTCACCGTTCGCGAACCCAAATTTTTAGGTTCGCGACATCACTAGTCAGAAGGCCTCTGCTATTTCCTTGGCCTCTTGGTTAAAGCTTTTGATTCATCAAGCTTATTTGGAGTCGGGTCAAGCTCCGCCTCAGAGAATTACAGCTCCTTCTACTAGATCAGTCTCCACTTTGTGGGCTTTTAAGAATGAAGCTTCAGTTGATCAGATTTGCAAAGCAGCGACTTGGTCCTCTTTGCATACATTTACTAAATTCTACCATTTTGATGTATTTGCTTCTTCAGAAGCAATCTTTGGTAGAAAAGTTCTTCAGGCAGCTGTTTCCGTTTGATTCTTCTGCTGATGTTTTAAGTTTTTCTTTTCTTCATGAGAATAACTTATATTTTGGATTGTGGATCATTTTTTCAGCATTTGGCTGTTGTTTATTTTTATCCCTCCCTCTCTAGTGACTCTTGCGTGGTGTTCCACATCTTGGGTATTGATATCCCATACGTCACTAGCTCATGGACTCTTGCCAATTACATGAAAGAAAACATAATTTATGTAAGAACTTACCTGATAAATTAATTTCTTTCATATTGGCAAGAGTCCATGAGACCCACCCTTTTTATGGTGGTTATGATTTTTTTGTATATAGCACAATTATTTCCAAATTCCTTTGTTGATGCTTTTTACTCCTTTCTTTATCCCCCCACTACTTGGCTATTCATTAAAACTGAATTGTGGGTGTGGTGAGGGGTCTATTTATAGGCATTTTGAGGTTTGAGAAACTTTGCCCCTCCTGGTAGGATTGTATATCCCATACGTCACTAGCTCATGGACTCTTGCCAATATGAAATAAATGAATTTATCAGGTAAGTTCTTAAATAAATTATGTTTTTTTGTGTAACTTAGTGTTTGTTATTTTTGGTAACTTAGTTGTAAGTTTTTTGTAACTTAGTAATTTTTTAGTGTAGATTTAAATTATTTAAATAGGGTTAGGTGTTTAAATATAGAATATAGTTATTTTAATTTGTAGTTTAATGTAATTTTAGTTTAAAAGTTAGTATAGATTAATTATTAATTTAATATAGTTTAATGTAATTTTAGTCTAATAGTTAGGTTAGGTTAATTATTAGTTTAATATAGTTTAATGTAATTTAGTATAATAGTTAGAGTAGATTAATTAGTAATTTAATATAGTTTAATGTAATTTTAGTATAATATTAAGGGTAGATTAATAATAGTTTAATATAGTTTAATTTAATTTTAAAGGTAAGTTTAAATTTATAATAAGATAGGGATGAGTTAATATTTAATATTAAGTTAGCGGGTTGTTAGGTTTAGGGGTTAATAGGTTAAATTTAGTTTATGGCGATGTGGGGGTCTGGCGGTTTAGGGGTTAATAACTTTATTTAGTTGCGGTGGGCTCCGGGAGCGGAGGGATAGGGGTTAATAACATAATGTAGGTACAGCAGTGTAGGGGGCGGCAGATTAGGGGTTAATAAGTATAATGTAGGTGGTGGTGGGCTCCGAGAGCGGAGGAATAAGGGTTAATAAGTTTATTAGAGTGGCGGTGGGCTCCGGAAGCGGTGGTTTAGGGGTTAATAACTAGTGATGTCGTGAACAGTTCTGTCGCGAATAGTTCGCAGCGAACATAGCATGTTCGCGTTCGCAGCGGACGGCAAACATATGCGATGTTCGATCCGCCCCCTATTCGTCATCATTGAGTAAACTTTGACCCTGTAGCTCACAGTCACAAGACACATTCCAGCCAATTAGCAGCAGACACTCCCTCCCAGACCCTCCCACCTCCTGGACAGCATCCATTTTAGATTCATTCGGAGCCTGCATTCTTAGTGAGAGGAGGGACAGTGTACCTGCTGCTGATTTAATAGGGAAATTTATAGCTAGGCTAGTGTATTCAGTGTCCACTACAGTCCTGAAGGACTCATCTGATCTCTGCTGTAAGGACAGCACCCCAAAAAGCCCTTTTTAGGGCTAGAACATCAGTCTGCTTTTTTTTTTTCCCTGTGTAATCTAATTGCAGCCTGCCTGCCAGCTCAGGCTCACAGCGTATACTGTGCCCACTTGCCCAGTGCCACCACTCATATCTGGTGTAACAGTAGTGTACATTTTAAAAAAAAAAAACAACCTTTTTTTAATTTGAAATAATAGCAGTCAGTTTCCCTCACACGTGTGCGTTCCAGGTCCTGCCAGGGCACAGTGTCACACCAGTGCAAGTCATATCTGCTAAAACAGTAGTGTACATTTAAAAAAAAAAAAACCTTACACTACCTGAACGATACAACATCATACCTGATGTTTTAAAGCACGTTATTCCAAACAATTTAGGAATGTTAGGTGATTTATGCCCTTTATAGATTAAAACCAGACTCTGCATCAACTATGTAATTTTCCATGGGAGTTTGCCATGGATCCCCCTCCGGCATAACACAGTCCAGGTGTTAGTCCTCTTGAAACACCTTTTCCATCACTTTTGTGGTAAGAAAGAGTCCCTGTGGGTTTTAAAATTCGCCTGCCTATTGAAGTCTATGGCGGTTCGCCCTGTTCGCGAACTTTTGCGGAAGTTCGCCGTTCGTGAACGCAAAATTTTAGGTTCGCGACATCACTATTAATAACTTTATGTATGTGCTGGCGGTGTCGGGACGGCAGAATAGGGGTTAGTAAGTATAATGTATGGGGCGGCAGATTAGGGGTGTTTAGACTTGGGGTACATGTTAGGGTGTTAGGTGTAAACATTACTTATAACTCCCATAGGAATCAATGGGATATCAGACAGCAGCAAACATAGCTCTTGCTGCTTTCAGACTCCCATTAATTCCTATGGCATCCGCCGCCTCCAGGGATTGAAAACCAGGTACACTGGGGCGGAATAGTGCCGAGCGTATCTGGTAGATATTTGATAACTTGCAAGAGTTGTCAGATAGTGATGAATTTGCATTCGGAACATCTGTAATGACGTAAGCATCGATCTGTGTCGGACTGAGACCGGCGGATCTTATGTTACATCACAAAATTCAACTTTTGCTGGTCTGTAGCCTTTGATAAATAAGGCGAATCAGCCTCTCCACAATTACGCTGCGGAATTCCGGCGTATTTGCGGTTGACAGCTTGATAAATAGGCCCCATTTTCTACATCTTTATTTAACCCATTATTCTGAGGATATTAATAATATAAATAAATTGACGTATTATATAAATCCAACATGTTTCTTTTTTAAGAAGTGCTCTTCCCAATGTCATCCAATACTGCGCATGTAATGTGTTTTGCACCTGTCTAAAACCAACATTACATCCGAAAAAACATTGGAGTACTGTACATGGTAATATGTTGAAAAGTACTTCTGGGAGATATTTTAGCTGTAGAATGCGATAAGTGAAAAATGTCATTAAAAATGTGTTGATAATTATCAAGAATTAGGATTGTGATCAAACAGCACAGGAATATGTTAAGCATAGGACAATTTCATCAAACCAAATACTGAAAAAGTTGTACTACTTAAAGGGACACTGAACCCAAATTTTTTCTTTTGTGATTCAGATAGAGCATGAAATTTTAAGCAACTTTATCATTTACTCCTAGAGGCCTATTTATTAATCTGTCAACCGCAAATACGCTGGAATTCCGCAGTGTAATTGTGGCGAGCTTGATTTGCTTTATTTATCAAAGCCTACATACCGGCAAAAATTTAAAATTGTGACGTAACATACGATCCGCCGGTCTCAGTCCGACACAGATCGATGCTTATGTCATTGCAGATGTTCCGAATGCAAGTTCAGCACTATCTGCCTACTTTTGCTAGTTAACAAATATCTAACAGGTACGCTCGCCACTATTCCGGCCCAGCGTACCTGCTTTTCAATCCGCCGCCCTGGAGGCCGCGGATGCCATAGGAATCAATGGGAGTCTGAAAGTAGTGAAAGCTCATGTTTACTGCTGCCCGATATCCCATTGATTCCTATGGTAGAATAAAAGTTATGTTTACACCTAACACCCTAACATAAACCCCGAGTCTAAACACCCCAAATCTGCCGCCCCTACACCGCCGCCACCTACATTATACTTATTAACCCCTAATCTGCTGCACCGACACCGCAGCCACCTACATAAATGTATTAACCCCTATCCCGCCTCTCCCGGAGCCCACTGCAACTAAATAAAGTTATTAACCCCTAAACCCCTGGCCTCCCACATCGCTACCACTTACTAAACCTATAAACCCCTAAACCCCCAGCCCCCAACATCGCCATAAACTAAATTAAGCTATTAACCCCTAAACCTAACAACCCGCTAACTGTATATTAAATATTAACCCATACCTATCTTATAATAAATTAAAACTTACCTTTAGAATTAAAATGAACTATATTAAACTAATAATTCATCTACCCTAACTGTTATACTAAGATTACATTAAACTATATTAAACTATTAATTAATCTACCCTATTAGACTAAAATTACATTAAACTATATTAAACTATTAATTAATCTACCCTAATTGTTATACTATAATTACGTTAAACTACAAATTAAATTAAATATATTATATATTTAAAAACCTAACCCTACTCAAATAATTTAAATCTACAATTAAAAATTACAAAATTACAAAAAACTAACAACTAAGTCACAAAAAATAACAAACATTAAGTTACACAAAATAGCAAACACTAATTTACAAAAAAAAATAAACACTAAGTTACACAAAATAAAAAATAAATGATCAAATATTTAAACTAATTACACCTAATCTAAGAGCCCTATGAAAATAAAAAAGCACCCCCAAAATAAAAAAAAAACCCTAGCCTACAATAAACTACCAATGGCCCTTAAAAGGACCTTTTGTGGGGCATTGTCCAAAGAAATCAGCTCTTTAACCTGTAAAAAAAATACAATCACCCCCCCAACAGTAAAACCCACCACCCACACAACCAACCCCCCAAATAAAAACCTAATCTATAAAACCTAAGCTCCCCGTTGCCCTGAAAAGGGCATTTGGATGGGCATTGCCCTTAAAATGGCATTTAGCTCTTTTTCCTTGCCCAAACCCTGATCTAAAATTAAAACTCACCCAATAAACCCTTAAAAAAACCTAACACTAACCCCGAAGATCCACTTACAGTTTCTGAAGACCGGACATTCATCCTCAACGAAGCGGCAGAAATCTATCAGCCAATCGGAATCTAAGGGACGCCAACTTGGATGACGTAATTTAAAGGGACCTTCATTCGGAAGAAGGCGTCGGAAGATAGGATGCTCCGCTCCGGATGTCTTGAAGATGGATGAAGATAGAAGATGCCGTCTGGATGAAGACTTCTGCCGGCTTCGATGAGGACTTCTGTAGCTTCGTTGAGGATGGATGTCCAGTCTTCAGAAACTGTAAGTGGATCTTCGGGGTTTAGTGTTAGGTTTTTATAAGGGTTTATTGAGTGGGTTTTAATTTTAGATTAGCTTTTAGGCAAAGAAAAAGAGCTAAATGCCCTTTTAAGTGCAATGCCCATCCAAATGCCCCTTTCAGGGCAATGGGGAGCATATGTTTTTTAGATTAGGTTTTTATTTGGGGGGTTAGTTGTGTCGGTGGTGGGTTTTACTGTTGGGGGGTGTTTGTATTTTTTTTTTTACAGGTAAAAGAGCTGATTTCTTTGGAGCAATACCCGCAAAAGGCCCTTTTAAGGGACATTGGTAGTTTATTGTAGGCTAGGGTTTTTTTTTATTTTGGGGGGATTTTTTATTTTCATAGGGTTCTTAGATTAGGTGTAAATAGTTTAAATATTTGATAATTAATTTTTTATTTTGTGTAACTTAGTGTTTTGTTTTTTTGTAAATTAGTTGTTAGTTTTTTGTAACTTTGTAATTTTTAAGAGTAGATTTAAATTATTTGAGTAGGGTTAGGTTTTTAAATATATAATACAGTTAATTTAATTTGTAGTTTAATGTAATTTTAGTATATTAGTTAGGGTAGGGTTATTATTAGTTTAATATAGTTTAATGTAATTTTAGTATAATAGTTAGGGTAGGTTAATTATTAGTTTAATATAGTTTAATGTAATTTTAGTATAATAGTTAGGGTAGGTTAATTCAGTGATTTTCAACCAGTGTGCCGCGGCACACTAGTGTCCCGTGAGAGATCCACAGGTATGCCGCGGCAAACTGACTGGCTCATCATCATTTTAGTTTGATTTTTTTTTTTTTTTTAAATGTCATCATCATTTTAGTTATGCTGCAGTTCATAAATAAGCAGAATGATATGTTATCATGCGCAATGTCCTGTGAATAAGAGAGGGAAGTGGGAACAGTAACAAGTTAACTTAAGTTCACGCTTTCAAGCTCATCCCTGCTACATTTACACTGTCACACATTCACACATGTCACAGCGTTCCCGCCAGCAGATCAGCTTCCCCTGGCCAGGGCAGAAACATCGAGCAGCACTGGTAGCACCTAGGATCAGGACAACAACCATGGCGGTAAGTACCCGGGCGGTTTAGGGGTTAATAGGTTTAGTAAGTGGTAGTGATGTGGGAAGCCAGGGGTTTAGGGGTTAATACATTTAGTTAGTTGTGGCGGTGTCGGAGAGCTGCGGAATATGGGTTAATAAGTTTATTAGAGTTGCGGTGGGCTCCGGGAGTGGCGGAATAGAGGTTAATACGTTTATTAGAGTTGCGGTGGTCTCCGGGAGCGGCGGGATAGGGGTTAAACAGTTTAGTATAGTGGCGGTGTTTAGTGACAGTATATAAATAAAGCTGTGAAAAAGTCAAATAGCAGCAAGATTGATGACTGTCAGTTAACAACAGTCTGCTGCTCTTGGTGCGCGGCTTTTTGACAGCTTTTTATATAAATATGGAGAGCGTATTCAGGTCCACGGCCGCGATGTTAGGCGATGTCAGGCGAGCGTATTGGTGCCGTCGAATTCAAGTAAGTTGATTGCTTGATAGTAGGCCTTCTATTATCAAATTCTCTTCATTCTCTTGGTATCCTTATTTGAAATGCTAGAATGTAAGTTTATATGCCGGCCCATTTTTGGTGAACAACCTGAGTTCTTGCTGATTGGTGGATAAATTCATCCACCAATAAACAAATGCTGTCCAGTGTCCTGAACAAATAAAAAAAAACGCTTAGATGTCGTCTTTTTTTTTAAATAAAGATAGCAAGATCACGAAGAAAAAACTGATAATAGGAGTAAATTGAAAGTTGCTTAAAATTGCATGCTCTTTCTGAATCACAAAAGAAAACATTTGGGTTCAGTGTCCCTTTAACAATAAAAATATCTGATTATGATTAGCATTCATTTAAAAATATATATTTTTTGTTTTATTGTATGCTCTGCCGGAATCATGAAAGTTTAAAATTGAATGATTAAGTTCAATGTTCTTTTAAAGAGATGTTACCTATAACTGAAATCACGTACAAGTGATGCAGCATGTCTGTAAAAAGCTGACTAAAAATATAACATGAACATCTCTATGTAAATATGCATTTTATCTCAAAATGTCTTCAGTTCAGTAAGTGCTCTGGGAGCAGTTATTCAGTTATCTTTCCGCTGCTCTTTTCACTCTCATCTTCATAGTGAAGAAGAAAAAAACAAAATTTATGCTTACCTGATAAATTCCTTTCTCCTGTAGTGTGGTCAGTCCACGGGTCATCATTACTTCTGGGATATTAACTCCTCCCCAACAGGAAGTGCAAGAGGATTCACCCAGCAGAGCTGCTATATAGCTCCTCCCCTCTACGTCACACCCAGTCATTCGACCAAGAACCAACGAGAAAGGAGAAGCCAAAGGGTGCAGTGGTGACTGGAGTATAATTTAAAAATTTTTATAGACCTGCCATAAAAACAGGGCGGGCCGTGGACTGACCACACTACAGGAGAAAGGAATTTATCAGGTAAGCATAAATTTTGTTTTCTCCTGTTAAGTGTGGTCAGTCCACGGGTCATCATTACTTCTGGGATACCAATACCAAAGCTAAAGTACACGGATGACGGGAGGGACAGGCAGGCTCTTTATACGGAAGGAACCACTGCCTGAAGAACCTTTCTCCCAAAAACAGCCTTCGAAGAAGCAAAAGTGTCAAATTTGTAAAATTTGGAAAAAGTATGAAGAGAAGACCAAGTTGCAGCCTTGCAAATCTGTTCAACAGAAGCCTCATTCTTAAAGGCCCAAGTGGAAGCCACAGCTCTAGTAGAATGTGCTGTAATTCTTTCAGGAGGCTGCTGTCCAGCAGTCTCATAGGCTAACCGTATTATGCTACGAAGCCAAAAAGAGAGAGAGGTAGCCGAAGCTTTTTGACCTCTCCTCTGACCAGAATAAACGACAAACAGGGAAGACGTTTGTCGAAAATCCTTAGTTGCCTGTAGATAAAATTTCAGGGCACGGACTACATCTAGATTGTGTAGCAGACGTTCCTTCTTCGAAGAAGGATTAGGACACAAAGATGGAACCACAATCTCTTGATTGATATTCCTGTTAGTGACCACCTTAGGTAGGAACCCAGGTTTAGTACGCAGAACTACCTTGTCTGAATGAAAAATCAGATAAGGAGAATCACAATGTAAGGCAGATAACTCAGAGACTCTTCGAGCCGAGGAAATCGCCATTAAAAACAGAACTTTCCAAGATAACAGCTTGATATCAATGGAATGAAGGGGTTCAAACGGAACACCCTGTAAAACATTAAGAACTAAGTTCAAACTCCATGGCGGAGCAACAGTTTTAAACACAGGCTTGATCCTAGCTAAAGCCTGACAAAAAGCTTGAACGTCCGGAACTTCTGACAGACGTTTGTGTAAAAGAATGGACAGAGCTGAAATCTGTCCCTTTAAGGAACTAGCGGATAAACCCTTTTCTAAACCTTCTTGTAGAAAAGACAATATCCTCGGAATCCTAACCTTATTCCATGAGTAACTCTTGGATTCGCACCAATATAAGTATTTGCGCCATATCTTATGGTAAATCTTTCTGGTAACAGGCTTCCTAGCCTGTATTAAGGTATCAATAACTGACTCAGAAAAACCACGTTTTGATAAAATCAAGCATTCAATTTCCAAGCAGTCAGCTTCAGAGAAATTAGATTTTGATGTTTGAAGGGACCCTGGATCAGAAGGTCCTGTTTCAGAGGTAGAGACCAAGGTGGACAGGATGACATGTCCACTAGATCTGCATACCAAGTCCTGCGTGGCCATGCAGGCGCTATTAGAATCACTGATGCTCTCTCCTGTTTGATTCTGGCAATCAATCGAGGAAGCATCGGGAAGGGTGGAAACACATAAGCCATCCCGAAGGTCCAAGGTGCTGTCAAAGCATCTATCAGAACCGCTCCCGGATCCCTGGATCTGGACCCGTAACGAGGAAGCTTGGCGTTCTGTCGAGACGCCATGAGATCTATCTCTGGTTTGCCCCAACGTCGAAGTATTTGGGCAAAGACCTCCGGATGAAGTTCCCACTCCCCCGGATGAAAAGTCTGACGACTTAGGAAATCCGCCTCCCAGTTCTCCACTCCCGGGATGTGGATTGCTGACAGGTGGCAAGAGTGAGACTCTGCCCAGCGAATTATCTTTGATACTTCCATCATTGCTAGGGAGCTTCTTGTCCCTCCCTGATGGTTGATGTAAGCTACAGTCGTGATGTTGTCCGACTGAAACCTGATGAACCCCCGAGTTGTTAACTGGGGCCAAGCCAGAAGGGCATTGAGAACTGCTCTCAATTCCAGAATGTTTATTGGTAGGAGACTGTTACAAACTGCTGTTTGTAACTGGCCCTTTAAATGAAAAATTGCCCTGCTTCCCTGGATTTTGGAGAAGCCTATTTGCCAGCCTCCTTCCACATGACTATGGCCCCTGGAAGATTGTGCCCCTGAGGACATATTGACTTTTGTTGGGTGTGTGTGGCCCTTTAAGAACCATCTGGGGACATATTGTGACTTTGATGAACAATGCCCCTTTAAGACTATGTCCCCAGACCTGTGAAATGACTTGTCCCTGGCTTTCTCCCACTTGGTTCAGTTTCATTGTGTGCCATTAAGAGTTAAATTTTGTTCAGCTTCAAGAAACCTATTCTAAATACAAGTCTGCTGGGATTAGCTCTAATTAGGTTTAGTGATCAACTTTCCCATTGTCTAATCAGACTAGTATTGATAAGGTGGACTGCATTGTTTTATTGTGTGTAATGTTATCTGCTGAAGTAAATGTTGTGGCCTGTCAAAGGGAGTGTCTCTCTATCTAATATCAAATGTGTGATGGGGGATTTTATGCCTCCCCCTGAGAGTGTCCTGTTTGCATGTAACCTCAATAAAAAGGAGGCTGTGTGCTCCAGCACATCAGACCTATGTTGACCCTCTAACTTGAAGCTTTGACTCATGTTTGTAGGATACAGCTTATATCACTACAGGGATTGCTATGTTTTCATACTCCCTTAGCTACAGGGATTGCTACAGGAGGAAGAGGTTCACCTACTGGAGCCTGGTCATAGGTCCAGGGCGCAGAGCAGACGGCGAGATACCAGCCCAGCAGCGGTGGTTCATAGAGTCTGCATTACTTATGGTGGCTACGCAGCAGTTATAGAGTGTCCACGGTGCTGCTGCTCCTTTGGTGAGCGCTTGGAGCATCCTTTTCTACGGTCCAACTTCCAGCCAGCCTGGAGGCAACTGTAACATTTGGCGGCAGCGGTGGGATCGCGTCCTAGCGCAAGGAGCAGCACCACAACAGCACTGGTATTGTAGGAGAGTAATTGAGGGCAACGCTAGCCACTGCGCAGCGTCCCTACCTACAGCAGCATGGAGCTGACAAGACACTGGTCAGAACCCTGTGAAGAGCACCTCAACCTGATCCGTCGCTATGAGGGCGCTGATTTCGTTCCAGAGGTAAAGAGGCGGCTAGTCCGATATGGTGCAGACCCTGCACAGGAGGTAGTCAGTCGCCTCATCCGGGAATTGGCTACTGAGAACGAAGTGGCACGAGCCTTTGAGCGCCAACTGTGGAGTTTGAGGGTATGGACACCTGGTCTCTCTCCCCAGCCGCAGCATGTTCCACAGGGAGAGGAGAGCAGCGACCTCCCTCCCCAGCGGCAGTATACTGTGCAGAGGGAAGAGACAACCGAGACGGCGAGATACCAGCCCAGCAGCAGTGGTTCATAGAGTCTGCATTACTTATGGTGGCTACGCAGCAGTTATAGAGTGTCCACGGTGCTGCTGCTCCTTTGGTGAGCGCTTGGAGCATCCTTTTCTACGGTCCAACTTCCAGCCAGCCTGGAGGCAACCGTAACAGAGACTCTCCTCCTGATTCCATTGTCCCTGAGCCTTCAGAGAATTCCAGACAGCGCCCCAACCTAGTAGGCTGGCGTCTGTTGTTACAATTGTCCAGTCCGGCCTGCTGAATGGCATCCCCCTGGACAGATGTGGCCGAGAAAGCCACCATAGAAGAGAATTTCTGGTCTCTTGATCCAGATTCAGAGTAGGGGACAAGTCTGAGTAATCCCCATTCCACTGACTTAGCATGCACAATTGCAGCGGTCTGAGATGTAGGCGTGCAAAGGGTACTATGTCCATTGCCGCTACCATTAAGCCGATCACCTCCATGCATTGAGCTACTGACGGGTGTTGAATGGAATGAAGGACACGGCATGCATTTTGAAGCTTTGTTAACCTGTCTTCTGTCAAGTAAATCTTCATTTCTACAGAATCTATAAGAGTCCCCAAGAAGGGAACTCTTGTGAGTGGAAAGAGAGAACTCTTCTTTTCGTTCACCTTCCATCCATGCGACCTTAGAAATGCCAGTACTAACTCTGTATGAGACTTGGCAGTTTGAAAGCTTGAAGCTTGTATCAGAATGTCGTCTAGGTACGGAGCTACCGAAATTCCTCGCGGTCTTAGTACCGCCAGAAGAGCACCCAGAACCTTCGTGAAGATTCTTGGAGCCGTAGCCAATCCGAATGGAAGAGCTACAAACTGGTAATGCCTGTCTAGGAAGGCAAACCTTAGATACTGGTAATGATCTTTGTGAATCGGTATGTGAAGGTAAGCATCCTTTAATCCACTGTGGTCATGTACTGACCCTTTTGGATCATGGGTAAGATTGTCCGAATAGTTTCCATTTTGAACGATGGAACTCTTAGGAATTTGTTTAGGATTTTTAAATCCAGGATTGGCCTGAAAGTTCCCTCTTTTTTGGGAACCACAAACAGATTTGAGTAAAACCCTTGTCCTTGTTCCGACCGCGGAACCGGATGGATCACTCCCATTAGTAAAAGATCTTGTACACAGCGTAGAAACGCCTCTTTCTTTATTTGGTTTGTTGACAACCTTGACAGATGAAATCTCCCTTTTGGGGGAGAGGATTTGAAGTCCAGAAGGTATCCCTGAGATATGATCTCTAACGCCCAGGGATCCTGGACATCTCTTGCCCAAGCCTGGGCGAAGAGAGAAAGTCTGCCCCCCACTAGATCCGTTCCCGGATCGGGGGCCCTCAATTCATGCTATCTTAGGGGCAGCAGCAGGTTTCCTGGCCTGCTTGCCCTTGTTCCAGGACTGGTTAGGTCTCCAGCCTTGTCTGTAGCGAGCAACAGCTCCTTCCTGTTTTGGTGCAGAGGAAGTTGATGCTGCTCCTGCTTTGAAATTCCGAAAGGGACGAAAATTAGACTGTCTAGCCTTAGGTTTGGCTTTGTCTTGAGGCAGGGCATGGCCCTTACCTCCTGTAATGTCAGCGATAATTTCTTTCAACCCGGGCCCGAATAAGGTCTGCCCTTTGAAAGGTATGTTAAGTAATTTAGATTTAGAAGTAACGTCAGCTGACCTCCACCTTAGGGACCGTCTGCCATAAGTCCCGTGTGGTGGCGTCTATTGGAAACATTTTTCTAAACACAGGAGGGGGGGAAAAGGGTACACCGGGCCTATCCCACTCCTTAGCAATTATCTCTGTAAGCCTCTTAGGTATAGGAAATACGTCAGTACTCGCCGGTACCGCATAGTATCTATCCAGCCTACATAATTTCTCTGGGATTGCAACGGTGTTACAATCATTTAGAGCTGCTAAAACCTCCCCTAACAGTACACGGAGGTTTTCGAGTTTAAACTTAAAATTAGAAATGTCTGAATCCATTCTATTGGGATCAGAACCGTCACCTGCTGATTGAAGCTCTCCGTCCTCATGTTCAGCATACTGTGACGCAGTATCAGACATGGCCCTATTATCAACAGCGCACTCTGTTCTCACCCCAGAGTGATCACGCTTACCTCTTAGTTCTGGTAATTTAGCCAAAACTTCAGTCATAACATTAGCCATATCCTGTAATGTGATTTGTAATGGCCGCCCTGATGTACTCGGCGCTACAATATCACGCACCTCCCGAGCGGGAAATGCAGGTACTGACACGTGAGGCGAGTTAGTCGGCATAACTCTCCCCTCGTTGTTTGGTGAAATATGTTCAATTTGTACAGATTGACTTTTATTTAAAGTAGCATCAATGCAATTAGTACATAAATTTCTATTGGGCTCCACTTTGGCTTTAGCACATATAGCACAGAGATATTCCTCTGAGTCAGACATGTTTAACACACTAGCAATTAAACTAGCAACTTGGAAATACTTTTCAAAGTAATTTACAATAATATGAAAACGTACTGTGCCTTTAAGAAGCACAGAAAAAGGTTATGACAGTTGAGAACAAACTATAACATCAATCTTTTACGGTAAATACACAATTTTAGCAAAGGATTGCCCCCATTAGCAATGGATAACTAACCCTGATAGCAGAAAAAAAAGTACAGAAATAAACGTTTTTTATCACAGTCAGCTACAACCTCACAGCTCTGCTGTGAGTGATTACCTCCCTCAAAATAAGTTTTGAGCTCTGTAGAGACGAACCGGATCATGCAGGGAAGACAAGAGACTTCTGACTGAATTTTTTGATGCGTAGCAAAAGCGTCAAAATAAGCCCCTCCCCCTCACACACAACAGTGAGGGAGATCAGTAAACTGTCTTAAATTAAATAAAACGACTGCCAAGTGGAAAAAAACAGTGCCCAAAACATTTTTTCACCCAGTACCTCAGAAAATTAAACGATTTAACATGCCAGCAAAAACTTTAACATCAAATAAATGAAATGACATTAGAAAGCCTGTTGCTAGTCACTGCAAATTAGGCTAAAGTCTTATGCATACAGTATTATCCCAGTGAAGTGCCATTCCCCAGAATAATGAAGTGTAAAATATACATACATGACAGCCTGATACCAGTTGCTACTACTGCATTTAAGGCTGTTAGATTACATTAAATCGGTATGGCAGAATTTTCTCAGTCAAATTCCATTGTCAGAAAATAATATGGTGCTACATACCTCTTTGCAGATTAACCTGCCCGCTGTCCCCTGATCTGAAGTTTACCTCTCCTCAGATGGCCGAGAACAGCAATATGATCTTAACTACGCCGGCTAAAATCATACAAAAAACTCAGGTAGATTCTTCTTCAAACTCTACCAGAGAAGGAACAACACACTCCGGTGCTGTTATAAAATAACAAACTTTTGATTGAAGGTATAAAACTAAGTATAATCACCACAGTCCTCTCACACATCCTATCTATTAGTTGGGTGCAAGAGAATGACTGGGTGTGACGTAGAGGGGAGGAGCTATATAGCAGCTCTGCTGGGTGAATCCTCTTGCACTTCCTGTTGGGGAGGAGTTAATATCCCAGAAGTAATGATGACCCGTGGACTGACCACACTTAACAGGAGAAAACTACAGTCAATCAGAATACTTTGCTTTACTGGGATGTTGTGAGAAATTACCATAATCCTAAAGAATTCACCATAATCTTGCAATATTTCATGGGAAACGTCCTTAAAGTAAGAGAAATAAAGTAGCTGCACCTGCACATCCCAGATGCACATGCCCCTTGGACAATTACTCTGACTTGTTGTGTAGAAAAGGCAGCGCTGTCTCCTCAGGGGGATATAAGCTGCAATACTGAGTTTTGGCTGCTCCCTTCTTCCAAACCTGCTTTTCCTCAATGGTTACCTCAAAGAAACAACAAACCCAACATAGTGCAGTAAAGTTGCACACAGCAAAGCACTAAATGGAAAGAACTAACAGAATAAAGTGGAAATGTCAGCTCTTCTTTTATTAGAAGTTCAGGAACATCTCTAACAGTTATGCAGTTTATAAAAATTTTATTACAAAAAGCTCTACGCGTTTCAGCGGTTCAACCGCCTTTTTCAAGATAAAGATAATTTTTTTAATTAATTATAATAACTTTCACCTAGTAGACACTTTTACACCTGTTTAACACTGCCCACCTATTGCCAACCCCACCTCCAACATGTGTGGCCATAGGTTTACATCACGGAATACCTTATCGTTAACTGTGGGAGTATAAACTGATACCATTGGGTCTGAAGTTGACATTAGCTTTATATGTGAAACTGTATATTACATTTTCAATTGTCTAAAAAAAATCTTTTGTATTCATAAACAAAAGGAATATTCCCACAGTAAACCATTTACAATCTGCAATTACATCCAAAACGTTTCCTAACCCTCATCTAATATTAGCATATTACACATTGTCGTAGTGTAGTGTTCAATCTTTACATGTGTGTAAAAGGGAATCTATGAGAAGCGCAAAACTGCTGAGGAAAGTACTAGTCGACTAAATGTATACAAATGTATCAATACATTAGAAATAAAAAAAAATGATAAATAAGTAAATATTCAATCAGATATTATCATACAAATTTTATAGAAAAAAATATATATACAGTATAGTAACAATTGTGACCGGTCACTAACACTTATTAACAAATTCAATAAAATTCCATAAAGGAAAACAGTGTGCAGGAAAAAAAAAAAAAAAAAAATTATATATATATATATCTCCATATAAAAGTCCACAATTTAAAAACACTGCTCACAGTGGCTATTATATTGAGTTGCGTACCACCTATTTGCATTAAGTGGGTGAAAAATATCGATCCAAATAGTTAGGATAATAGCATAAATTGCTAGTTCCAACACAGTTCAATTCAGTGGGTTTCACGTAAACGAAATAACGCTAATGTTACCTTAACACCTTGGGTATCCAACCTCCTGGATAACCAAAACTTACACGGCTTCATTGGAGACACACTCCCCGGTCTGGATAATACCTTGCATAAACCAGACACCACACTCACAGTGGGAGCTTTGCTTGTCCTTTCACCGTTTGCGTTCTGTTTGGGTTCCGTTGAGATCCTGGATGTGCTGTGTGTGACGTATAGTGGTCATATAGGGTTCTCTAACCAAGCTGTATTCCCAGATCTCGGCTGTCGAGCTCTCAATCAGGTACTCAGTGTAAAATTCTTATTATATCATGTGACCATATTTTCATGTGATTTCTCAACCAATCAAAAGAAAACCTTTTGTTTACATACGAGTAAGTATTAAACAAAGCTCTCAATCAAATAATCATCCATCTTCCCCATATTAACAAGCAAATGAGCATGTCATTTCCACACAGCCATAATCTTACTGAATTGAAGGAAAGCCGGTTTAGAAGAAGGGAACAGCCTAAAGTTAGCGTTGAAGCTTATATCCCCCTGAGGAGACAGCGCTGCCATTTCTACACAACTTGTCCAATACAGTAAAGGAGCACTGGGGCTGGCAGCAGTCTCCATTATAAGGGAAGTAAATTTCACAGCACTATATTCTCTGTAGTTGTTTTGCAATCATTCTAACTTGAATGATTAATGCCCCCTTTACAGTTGGATGTGGCTATTGAGGAAATGTGGGGGTAAAATGTCTTCCTTTTCTGCTCATGTGATGTTTCCTAGTCAGTTTGATTTGTTTCATCACTTTTTTTAAGTGATTCAGCTTTAGGGTAACATGTCCCTTTGAATAGTCAGTTAGCAATTTCTTATGATAACATTTAAGCAGCCATAATTATCATACAATGTTTAATAAAAAAATATATCCTTTATCAATTCAATGTAATATTTAATAGCCTTTATCAATGTTTTAGTATAATCATTTTTATTAATCATTCTCTAAATGAAAGTCAAATGAAACTTGCACGATTCAGATATAGGGGGATATTTATCAAAGCATCAACTGAAAATATGCTGGAATTCTGCATCATAATTGTCGCGAGATTGATCCGCCAAAGCGTCAAGATCAGCAAATGTTGAAATTAGTGACGTAAAATACAATCCTACGATCTCAATCCGACACAGATCGATGCGAGTTGAAAACCATGGAATACGAGCGGAATCGTGTTCATTCACCCTCCTAATCAACACTATTTGAAGCTCTCACAAAGTTATCAACAATTCTACAGTTACACTTCCGTCTTTTCCGACTCAACGTACCCTTGAGGTCGCATATGCCATAGAAGTCAATGGGAGTCTGAAAACACAGAATGCTTATGTTCGATGCTGCAAGAGAATGAAGTATATTACATAATAAAAGTGAATTAGAAACTTTATTAAAATTGTATACCCTTTTCTAAATAAAACAATATTATTGCTCCACATTTGGTGCACTAGTAGATAT